>NW_027489079.1:0-118147 GCF_050948215.1 Halictus rubicundus | reverse complement strand
TGGATAGGATACAGGATTGCATTGAGGATAGGATAGGATAGAGGATATGATAGAATAGAGGATATTATGGGATAGAGGATTGGATAAGATAGAGTATTGGATAGGATACAGGATAGCATTCAGGATAGGATAGGATAGAGGATATTATAGGATAGACGATTGGATAGAATAGAGTATATTATGGGATAGAGGATTGGATAGGATAGAGGATAGGATAGAGGATAGGATAGAGGATTGGATAGGATAGAGGATTGGATAGGATAGAGGATAGGATAGAGGATAGGATAGAGGATTGGATAGGATTGAGGATATTATAGGATAGAAGATAGTATACGATAGAGGATAGGATAGGATAGAGGATTGGATAGGATAGAGGATATTATAGGATAGAGGATAGGATAAGATTGAGGATAGGATAGGAGATTGGATAGGATAGAGGATAGGATAGGATATATGATATTATAGGATAGAGGACAGGATAGGATAGAGGATTGGATAGGATAGAGGATAGGATAGAGGATAGGATAGAGGATAGGATAGAGGATTGGATAGGTTTGAGGATATTATAGGATAGATTATATTATAGGATAGACGATAGGTTAGGATAGCGGATAGGATAGGATAGAGGATACAATAGGATAGAGGATAGGATAGGATAGAGGATTGGATAGGATACAGGATTGCATTGAGGATAGGATAGGATAGAGGATATGATAGAATAGAGGATATTATGGGATAGAGGATTGGATAAGATAGAGTATTGGATAGGATACAGGATAGCATTCAGGATAGGATAGGATAGAGGATATTATAGGATAGACGATTGGATAGAATAGAGTATATTATGGGATAGAGGATTGGATAGGATAGAGGATAGGATAGAGGATAGGATAGAGGATTGGATAGGATAGAGGATTGGATAGGATAGAGGATAGGATAGAGGATAGGATAGAGGATTGGATAGGATTGAGGATATTATAGGATAGAAGATAGTATAGGATAGAGGATAGGATAGGATAGAGGATTGGATAGGATAGAGGATATTATAGGATAGAGGATAGGATAAGATTGAGGATAGGATAGGAGATTGGATAGGATAGAGGATAGGATAGGATATATGATATTATAGGATAGAGGACAGGATAGGATAGAGGATTGGATAGGATAGAGGATAGGATAGAGGATAGGATAGAGGATTGGATAGGATTGAGGATATTATAGGATAGATTATATTATAGGATAGACGATAGGTTAGGATAGCGGATAGGATAGGATAGAGGATACGATAGGATAGAGGATAGGATAGGATAGAGGATAGGATACAACAGAGGATAGGATAGGATAGAGGATAGGGTAGGATATATGATATTATAGGATAGAGGATAGGATAGGATAGAGGATAGGATAGGATAGAGAATAGGATACGATATATGATATTATAGCATAGAGGATAGGATAGGATAGAGGATAGGATAGGATAGAGGATAGGATAGGATAGAGGATAGGATAGGATTTAGGATAGGATAGGGTAGAGGATAGGATAGGATAGAGGATAGGATAGGATAGAGGATAGGATAGGATAGAGGATTGGATAGAATAGAGGATATTATGGGATAGAGGATTGGATAAGATAGAGGATTGGATAGGATACAGGATAGCATTCAGGATAGGATGGGATAGAGGATATTATAGGATAGACGATTGGATAGGATAGAGGATGGGATAGTATAGAGGATACAATAGGATAGAGGATAGGATAGGATAGAGGATTGGATAGGATAGAGGATGGGATAGAGGATAGTATAGAGGATAGAATAGAGGACAGGATAGAGGATTGAATAGTATAGAGGATATTTTAGGGTAGAGGATAGGATAGGATAGAGGATAGGATAGAGGATTGGATAGGATAGAGGATATTATAGAATAGAGGAATGGATAGGATAGAGGATTGGATAGAATACAGGATATTATGGGATAGAGGATTGGATAGGATACTGGATAGCATTCCGGATAGGATAGGATAGAGAATAGGATACGATATATGATATTATAGCATAGAGGATAGGATAGGATAGAGGATAGGATAGTGGATTGGATTGGATAGAGGATATTATAGAATTGAGGAATGGATAGGATAGAGGATTGGATAGGATAGAGGATAGGATAGGATAGAGGATGGGATAGGATAGAGGATGGGATAGGGGATTGGGTAGGATACAGGACTGGATAGGATAGAGGATGTTATAGAATAGAGGATGGGATAGGATAGAGGATTGGATAGGATACAGGATAGCATTCAGGATAGGATAGGATAGAGGATATTATAGGATAGACGATAGGATAGAATAGAGGATAGGATAGGATAGAAAATAGGATAAACAGAGGATAGGATAGGATAGAGGATATTATATAATAGAGGATAGGATAGGATAGAGGATAGGGTAGGATATATGATATTATAGGATAGAGGATAGGATAGGATAGAGGATAGGATAGGATAGAGAATAGGATACGATATATGATATTATAGCATAGAGGATAGGATAGGATAGAGGATAGGATAGAGGATTGGATTGGATAGAGGATATTATAGAATTGAGGAATGGATAGGATAGATGATTGGATAGGATAGAGGATAGGATAGGATAGAGGATGGGATAGGATAGAGGATGGGATAGGGGATTGGATAGGATACAGGATTGGATAGGATAGAGGATGTTATAGAATAGAGGATTGGATAGCATAGAGGATTGGATAGAATAGATTATATTATAGGATAGAGGATAGGATAGGATAGAGGATAGGGTAGGATAGAGGATTGGATAGGATACAGGATAGCATTCAGGATAGGATAGGATAGAGGATATTATAGGATAGACGATAGGATAGGATAGAAAATAGGATACGACAGAGGATAGGATAGGATAGAGGATATTATAGGATAGAGGATAGGATAGGATAGAGGATGGGATAGGAAAGAGGATACAATAGAATAGAGGATAGGATACGATAGAGGATTGGATAGGATACAGGATAGCATTCAGGATAGGATAGGATAGAGGATATTATAGGATAGACGATAGGATAGAATAGAGGATAGGATAGGATAGAAAATAGGATACGACAGAGGATAGGATATGATAGAGGATATTATAGGATAGAGGATAGGATAGGATAGAGGATGGGATAGGATAGAGGATACAATATTATAGAGGATAGGATAGGATAGAGGATTGTATAGGATACAGGATTGCATTGAGGATAGGATAGGATAGAGGATATGATAGAATAGAGGATATTATGGGATAGAGGATTGGATAAGATAGAGTATTGGATAGGATACAGGATAGCATTCAGGATAGGATAGGATAGAGGATATTATAGGATAGACGATTGGATAAGATAGAGGATAGGATAGGATTGAGGATAGGATAGGATAGAGGATAGGATAGGATAGAGGATAGGATAGGATACAGGATTGTATTGAGGATAGGATAGGATAGAGGATAGGATAGAGGATAGGATAGAGGATTGGATAGGATAGAGGATAGGATAGAGGATAGTATAGAGGATAGGATAGAGGACAGGATAGAGGATAGGATAGAACGATAGTATAGAGGATAGGATAGAAGACAGGATAGAGGATTGGATAGGATAGAGGATATTTTAGGGTAGAGGATCGGATAGGATAGAGGATAGGATATGATAGAGGATAGGATAGGATAGAGGATAGGATATGATAGAGGATAGGATAGGATAGAGAATAGGATAGGATATATGATATTATAGGATAGAGGATAGGATAGGATAGAGGATAGGATATGATATATGATATTATAGGATACAGGATTGGATACGATAGAGGATAGGATAGGATAGAGGATAGGATAGAGGATAGGATAGGATAGAGGATGGGATAGAATAGAGGATAGGGAAGAGGATGGGTAGAGGATTGGATAGGATAGAGGATATTGTATGATAGACATTATGATAGGATAGAGGATGGGATAGGATAGAGGATACAATAGGATAGAGGATAGGATAGGTTAGAGGATAGGATAGGGTAGAGGATAGGATAGGATTGAGGATAGGATAGGATAGAGGATGGGATAGGGGATTGGATAGGATAAAGGATTGGATAGGATAGAGGATAGGATAGAGGATAGGATAGAGGATGGATAGGATAGAGGATTGGATAGAATAGAGGATATTATAGGATAGAGGATAGGATAGAGGTTTGGAATAGGATAGAGGATAGGATAGGGGATAGGATAGGATTAAGGATAGGATAGGATAGAGGATAGGATAGGATAGAGGATAGGATAGGATAGGATAGGATAGGATAGGATAGAGAATAGGATAGGATATATGATATTATAGGATAGAGGATATGATAGGATAGAGGATATTATAGGATAGAGGATAGGATAGGATAGAGGATAGGATAGGATAGAGGATAGGTTAGGATAGAGGATTGGATAGGACAGAGGATAGGATAGAGGATAGGATAGAGGATTGGATAGGATTGAGTATATTATAGGATAGAAGATAGGATAGGATAGAGGATTGGATAGGATACAGGATAGCATTCAGGATAGGATAGGATAGAGGATATTATAGGATAGGCGATAGGATAGGATAGAGGATAGGATAGGATAGAGGATGGGATAGGATAGAAGATACGATAGGATAGAGGATAGGATAGGATAGAGGATTGGATAGGATACAGGATTGCATTGAGGATAGGATAGGATAGAGGATAGGATAGAGGATAGGATAGAGGATTGGATAGGATATAGGATATTATAGAACAGTGGAATGGATAGGATAGAGGATTGGATAGAATAGAGTATATTATGGGATAGAGGATTGGATAGTATAGAGGATAGGATAGAGGATAGGATAGAGGATAGGATAGAGGATAGGATAGAGGATAGGATAGGATAGAGGATATGATAGAATAGAGGATATTATGAGATAGAGGATTGGATAAGATAGAGTATTGGATAGGATACAGGATAGCATTCAGGATAGGATAGGATAGAGGATATTATAGGATAGACGATTGGATAGGATAGAGGATAGGATAGGATAGATTATATTATAGGATAGACGATAGGATAGGATAGAGGAATGGATAGGATAGAGGATAGGATAGGATTGAGGATAGGATAGGACAGAGGATAGGATAGGATAGAGGATATTATAGGATAGAGGATAGGATAGGATAGAGGATGGGATAGGAAAGAGGATACAATAGGATAGAGGATAGGATAGGATAGAGGATTGGATAGGATAGAGGATAGGATAGGATAGAGGATTGGATAGGATACAGGATTGCATTGAGGATAGGATAGGATAGAGGATATGATAGAATAGAGGATATTATGGGATAGAGGATTGGATAAGATAGAGTATTGGATAGGATACAGGATAGCATTCAGGATAGGATAGGATAGAGGATATTATAGGATAGACGATTGGATAGAATAGAGTATATTATGGGATAGAGGATTGGATAGGATAGAGGATAGGATAGAGGATAGGATAGAGGATTGGATAGGATAGAGGATAGGATAGAGGATAGGATAGAGGATTGGATAGGATTGAGGATATTATAGGATAGAAGATAGTATAGGATAGAGGATAGGATAGGATAGAGGATTGGATAGGATAGAGGATATTATAGGATAGAGGATAGGATAAGATTGAGGATAGGATAGGGGATTGGATAGGATAGAGGATAGGATAGGATATATGATATTATAGGATAGAGGACAGGATAGGATAGAGGATTGGATAGGATAGAGGATAGGATAGAGGATAGGATAGAGGATTGGATAGGATTGAGGATCTTATAGGATAGAAGATAGTATAGGATAGAGGATAGGATAGGATAGAGGATTGGATAGGATAGAGGATATTATAGGATAGAGGATAGGATAAGATTGAGGATAGGATAGGGGATTGGATAGGATAGAGGATAGAATAGGATAAATTATATTATAGGATAGACGATAGGATAGGATAGCGGATAGGATAGGATAGAGGATACGATAGGATAGAGGATAGGATAGGATAGAGGATAGGATACAACAGAGGATAGGATAGGATAGAGGATATTATAGGATAGAGGATTGGATGGGATAGAGGATGTGATAGGATAGAGGATACAATAGGATAGAGGATAGGATAGGATAGAGGATTGGATAGGATACAGGATTGCATTGAGGATAGGATAGAGGATAGGATAGAGGATTGGATAGGATAGAGGATTGGATAGAATAGAGGATATTATGGGATAGAGGATTGGATAAGATAGAGGATTGGATAGGATACAGGATAGCATTCAGGATAGGATAGGATAGAGGATATTATAGGATAGACGATTGGATAGGATAGAGGAGAGGATAGGATTGAGGATAGGATAGGATAGAGGATACGATAGGATAGATGATAGGATAGGATAGAGGATAGGATAGGATAGAGGATGGGATAGGATAGAGGATGGGATAGGGGATTGGATAGGATAGAGGATAGGATAGGATAGAGGATAGGGTAGGATATATGATATTATAGGATAGAGGATAGGATAGGATAGAGGATACGATAGGATAGATGATAGGATAGGATAGAGGATAGGATAGGATAGAGGATGGGATAGGATAGAGGATGGGATAGGGGATTGGATAGGATAGAGGATAGGATAGGATAGAGGATAGGGTAGGATATATGATATTATAGGATAGAGGATAGGATAGGATAGAGGATAGGATAGGATAGAGAATAGTATACGATATGTGATATTATAGCATAGAGGATAGGATAGGATAGAGGATAGGATAGGATAGAGGATAGGATAGGATAGAGGATAGGATAGGATAGAGGATAGGATAGAATAGAGGATATTATGGGATAGAGGATTGGATAAGATAGAGGATTGGATAGGATACAGGATAGCATTCAGGATAGGATAGGATAGAGGATATTATAGGATAGACGATTGGATAGGATAGAGGATGGGATAGGATAGAGGATACAATAGGATAGAGGATAGGATAGGATAGAGGATTGGATAGGATACAGGATTGCATTGAGGATAGGATAGAGGATAGGATAGAGGATTGGATAGGATAGAGTATTGGATAGAATAGAGGATATTATAGGATAGAGGATTGGATAGGATAGAGGATGGGATAGAGGATAGTATAGAGGATAGAATAGAGGACAGGATAGAGGATTGAATAGTATAGAGGATATTTTAGGGTAGAGGATAGGATAGGATAGAGGATAGGATAGGATAGAGGATAGGATAGAGGATTGGATAGGATAGAGGATATTATAGAATAGAGGAATGGATAGGATAGAGGATTGGATAGAATACAGGATATTATGGGATAGAGGATTGGATAGGATACAGGATAGCATTCAGGATAGGATAGGATAGAGAATAGGATACGATATATGATATTATAGCATAGAGGATAGGATAGGATAGAGGATAGGATAGTGGATTGGATTGGATAGAGGATATTATAGAATTGAGGAATGGATAGGATAGAGGATTGGATAGGATAGAGGATAGGATAGGATAGAGGATGGGATAGGATAGAGGATGGGATAGGGGATTGGGTAGGATACAGGACTGGATAGGATAGAGGATGTTATAGAATAGAGGATGGGACAGGATAGAGGATTGGATAGGATACAGGATAGCATTCAGGATAGGATAGGATAGAGGATATTATAGGATAGACGATAGGATAGAATAGAGGATAGGATAGGATAGAAAATAGGATAAACAGAGGATAGGATACGATAGAGGATATTATATAATAGAGGATAGGATAGGATAGAGGATAGGGTAGGATATATGATATTATAGGATAGAGGATAGGATAGGATAGAGGATAGGATAGGATAGAGAATAGGATACGATATATGACATTATAGCATAGAGGATAGGATAGGATAGAGGATAGGATAGAGGATTGGATTGGATAGAGGATATTATAGAATTGAGGAATGGATAGGATAGATGATTGGATAGGATAGAGGATAGGATAGGATAGAGGGTGGGATAGGATAGAGGATAGGATAGGATAGAGGATGGGATAGGATAGAGGATGGGATAGGATACAGGATGGGATAGGATACAGGATAGCATTCAGGATAGGATAGGATAGAGGATATTATAGGATAGACGATAGGATAGGATAGAAAATAGGATACGACAGAGGATAGGATAGGATAGAGGATATTATAGGATAGAGGATAGGATAGGATAGAGGATGGGATAGGAAAGAGGATACAATAGGATAGAGGATAGGATACGATAGAGGATTGGATAGGATAGAGGATTGGATAGGATAGAGAATACGATAGAGGATAGTATATAGTATAGGATAGACGATAGGATAGAGGATAGGATAGAGGATAGGATAGAGGATTGGATTGGATAGAGGATATTATAGAATTGAGGAATGGATAGGGTAGAGGATTGGATAGGATAGAGGATTGGATAGGATAGAGGATAGGATAGGATAGGATAGAGGATGGGATAGGGGATTGGGTAGGATACAGGATTGGATAGGATAGAGGATGTTATAGAATAGAGGATTGGATAGGATAGAGGATAGGATAGGATAGACGATAGGATAGAATAGAGGATAGGATAGGATAAAAAATAGGATACGACAGAGGATAGGATAGGATAGAGGATATTATATAATAGAGGATAGGATAGGATAGAGGATGGGATAGGATAGAGGATACAATAGGATAGAGGATAGGATAGGATAGAGGATTGGATAGGATACAGGATTGCATTGAGGATAGGATAGGATAGAGGATATGATAGAATAGAGGATATTATGGGATAGAGGATTGGATAGGATAGAGGATAGGATAGGATAGAGGATGGGATAGGATAGAGGATGGGATAGGATACAGGATGGGATAGGGGATAGGATAGGATACAGGATTGGATAGGATAGAGGATGTTATACAATAGAGGATTGGATAGGATAGAGGATTGGATAGAATAGATTATATTATAGGATAGAGGATAGGATAGGATAGAGGATAGGATAGGACAGAGGATTGGATAGGATACAGGATAGCATTCAGGATAGGATAGGATAGAGGATATTATAGGATAGACGATTGGATAGGATAGAGGATAGGATAGGATTGAGGATAGGATAGGATAGAGGATAGGATAGGATAGAGGATAGGATAGGATAGAGGATAGGATAGGATAGAGGATGGGATAGGATAGAGGATGGGATAGGATAGAGGATGGGATAGGATACAGGATGGGATAGGGGATATTATACGATAGAGGATAGGATAGGATAGAGGATTGGATAGAATAGATTATATTATAGGATAGGGGATAGGATAGGATAGAGGATAGGATAGGATACAGGATTGCATTGAGGATAGGATAGGATAGAGGATAGGATAGAGGATAGGATAGAGGATTGGATAGGATAGAGGATAGGATAGAGGATAGTATAGAGGATAGGATAGAGGACAGGATAGAGGATAGGATAGAACGATAGTATAGAGGATAGGATAGAAGACAGGATAGAGGATTGGATAGGATAGAGGATATTTTAGGGTAGAGGATCGGATAGGATAGAGGATAGGATAGGATAGAGGATAGGATAGAGGATAGGATAGGATAGAGGATAGGATATGATAGAGGATAGGATAGGATAGAGGATACGATAGGATAGAGGATAGGATAGGATAGAGGATAGGATAGGACAAACGGTAGGATAGGATAGTGGATAGGATAGGCTAGAGGATAGGATAGGATAGGGGATAAGATAGGATAGAGGACAGGATAGGATAGAGGATAGGATAGGATAGAAAATAGAATAGGACAGAGGATAGGATACGACAGAGGATATTATAGGATAGAGGATAGGATAGGGGATTGGATAGGATACAGGATTGCATTGAGGATAGCATAGGATAGGGGATTGGATAGGATAGAGTATAGGATAGGATAGAGGATAGGATAGGATGGAGGATAGGATAGGAAAGAAGATAGGATAGGGGATTGCATAGGATACAGGATTGCATTGTGGATAGGATAGGATAGAGGATAGGATAGAGGATTGGATAGGATAGAGTATTGGATAGAATAGAGGATATTATAGGATAGAGGATTGGATAGGATAGAGAATACGATAGAGGATAGTATATAGTATAGGATAGAGGATAGGATAGAGGATAGGATAGAGGATTGGATTGGATAGAGGATATTATAGAATTGAGGAATGGATAGGGTAGAGGATTGGATAGGATAGAGGATAGGATAGGTTAGAGGACAGGATAGGTTAGAGGATAGGATAGGATAGAGGATAGGATAGGATAGAGGATAGGATAGGATAGAGGATAGGATAGGATGGAGGATAGGATAGGATAGAGGATAGGATAGGATAGAGGATAGGATAGGATAGAGGATAGGATAGGATAGAGGATAGAATAGGATAGAGGATAGGATAGGAAAGAGGATAGGATAGGGTAGAGGATAGGGTAGGATAGAGGGTAGGATAGGATAGAGGATACGATTGGATAGAGGATAGGATAGGATAGTGGATAGGATAGGACAAACGGTAGTATAGGATAGAGGATAGGATAGGATGGAGGATAGGATAGGAAAGAGGATAGGATAGGGGATTGAATAGGATACAGGATACGATAGGATAGACGATAGGATACGGGATTGAATAGGATAGAGGATGGGATAGGATAGAGGATACAATAGGATAGAGGATAGGATAGGATAGAGGATTGGATAGGATACAGGATTGCATTGAGGATAGGATAGGATAGAGGATAGGATAGAGGATAGGATAGAGGATTGGATAGGATAGAGTATTGGATAGAATAGATGATATTATAGGATAGAGGATTGGATAAGATAGAGGACTGGATAGGATACAGGATAGCATTCAGGATAGGATAGGATAGAGGATATTATAGGATAGACGATTGCATAGGATAGAGGATAGGATAGGATTGAGGATAGGATAGGATAGAGGATAGGATAGGATAGAGGATAGGATAGGATAGAGGATATGATAGAATAGAGGATATTATGGGCTAGAGGATTGGATAAGATAGAGGATAGGATAGGATAGAAAATAGAATAGGACAGAGTATAGGATACGATAGAGGATATTATAGGATAGAGGATAGGATAGGGGATTGGATAGGATACAGGATTGCATTGAGGATAGCATAGGATAGGGGATTGAATAGGATAGAGTATAGGATAGGATAGAGGATAGGATAGGATGGAGGATAGGATATGAAAGAAGAAAGGATAGGGGATTGCATAGGATACAGGATTGCATTGTGAATAGGATAGGATAGAGGATTGGATAGGATAGAGTATTGGATAGAATAGAGGATATTATAGGATAGAGGATTGGATAGGATAGAGGATACGATAGAGGATAGTATAGAGGATAGGATAGAGGATAGGATAGAGGATAGTGTAGAGGATAGGATACAGGATAGTATAGAGGATAGGATAGAGGATTGGATAGGACAGAGGATATTTTAGGATAGAGGATAGTATAGGATAAGGGATAGGATAGGACAGAGGATAGGATAGGACAGAGGATGGGATAGGATAGAGTATAGGATAGGATACAGGATATTATAGGATATAGGATAGGATAGGATAGAGGATACGCTAGGGTAGAGGATAGGATAGGATAGAGGATGGGATAGGATAGAAGATACGATAGGATAGAGGATAGGATAGGATAGAGGATTGGATAGGATACAGGATTGCATTGAGGATAGGATAGGATAGAGAATAGGATAGGTTAGAGGACAGGATAGGATAGGGAATAATATAGGATGGATGATAGGATAGAGGATAGGATAGGATGGAGGATAGGATAGGATAGGATGGAGGATAGGATAGGATAGAGGATAGGATAGGATAGAGGAT
The DNA here is from genome assembly GCF_050948215.1 of Halictus rubicundus. Taxonomy (NCBI): domain Eukaryota; kingdom Metazoa; phylum Arthropoda; class Insecta; order Hymenoptera; family Halictidae; genus Halictus; species Halictus rubicundus. Next base: position 106,164 of record NW_027489079.1, on the reverse strand, counting down.
AGGATATTATATTATAGAGGATAGGATAGGATTGAGGATAGGATAGGATTGAGGATAGGATAGGATTGAGGATGGGATATGATAGAGGAAATGATAGGATAGAGGATAGGATAGGATAGAGGATTAGATAGGATACAGGATAGGATAGGATAGAGGATAGGATAGGATAGAGGATACGATAGAGGATTGGATAGGATAAAGGATAGTATAGGATAGAGGATAGGATAGGTTAGAGGATAGTATAGGATATAGAATAGGATAGGGTAGGATACAGGATAGAATAGGACGGAGGATATGATAGGATAGAGGATAGGATAGGATAGGGGATAGGATAGGATTGAGGATAGGATAGGATAGAGGATAGGATAGAGGATTGGATAGGATACAGGATTGGATTGAGGATGGGATAGGATAAAGGATAGGATAGGATAGAGGATAGGATAGGATAGGGGATAGGATAGGATTGAGGATAGGATAGGATAGAGGATAGGATAGAGGATTGGATAGGATACAGGATTGGATTGAGGATGGGATAGGATAAAGGATAGGATAGGATAGAGGATAGGATAGAGGATAGGATAGGATAGAGGATAGAGTATAGGATAGGATAGAGGATAGGATATTATAGAGCATAGGATAGGATTGAGGATAGGATAGGATTGAGGATGTGATATGATAGATTATACTATAGAATACAGGATAGGTTAGGATAGAGGATTGGATAGGATACAGGATAGGATATGATTGAAAATACGATATTATAGAGGATAGGATATGGGATTGCATAGGATAGGATAGAGGATAGGATAGGATTCAGGATAGGATAGGGGATTGGATAGGATGAGGATAAGATAGGATAGAGGATAGGATAGGATAGAGGATAGGATATAATACAGCATAGGATACGATAGAGGATAGGATAGGATAGAGGATAGGATAGGTTAGATGATAGGATAGGATAGAGGATAAGATAGGATAAAGGATAGGATAGCATAGAGGATACGATAGAGGATTGGATAGGATAGAGGATAGAGGATAGGATATTATAGAGGATAGTGTAGGATACAGGATTGAATAGGACAGAGGATAGGATAGGATAGAGGATTGGATAGGATAGAGGATAGGATAGGATAGAGGATAGGATAGGATAGAGGATAGGATAGGATAGAGGATATGATAGGATAGAGGATAGGATAGGATAGAGGATAGGATAGGATAGAGGATAGGATAGGATAGAGGACAGGATATTATAGAGGATAGGGTAGGATACAGGATATAATAGGACAGATGATACGATAGGATAGAGGATAGGATAGGATAGGGGATAGGATAGGATAGAGGATAGGATAGGAAAGAGGATTGGATAGGATAGAGGATAGGATAGGATAGATGATAGGATAGGATAAAGGATTGGATAGAATAGAGGGATAGTATAGAGAATACGATATGATACAGGATAGGATAGGATAGAGGATAGGATAGGGGATCGGATAGGATAGAGGATAGGATCGGATAGAGGATATTATAGGATAGTCGATAGGATAGGATAGAGGATATTATAGGATAGAGGATAGGATAGGATGGAGGATAGGATAAGATTGAGGATAGGATAGGATAGAGGATGGGATAGGGGATTGGACAGGATAGAGGATAGGATAGGATAGAGAATATTATAGGATAGAAGATAGGATAGGAAAGAGTATAGGATAGGATACAGGATATTATAAGATATAGGATAGGATAGGATAGATGATAGGATACGTTAGAGGATGGGATAGGATAGAGGATACGTTAGGATAGAGGATAGGTTAGGATAGAGGATAGGATAGGATGGAGCATAGGATAGGAAAGAGTATAGGATAGGGGATTGGATAGGATACAGGATAGGATAGGATAGAGAATAGGATAGGGGATTGGATAGGATAGATGATAGGATAGGATAGAGTATAGGATAGGATGCAGGATATTATAGGATATAGGATAGGATAGGATAGATGATAGGATACGTTAGAGGATGGGATAGGATAGAGGATACGATAGGATAGAGGATATTATAGGATAGACGATTGGATAGGATAGAGGATAGGATAGGATAGAGGATCGGATAGGATAGAGCATACGATAGGATAGAGGATAGAATAGGATAGAGGATAGGATAGGATAAAGGATAGGATAGGATGGAGGATAGGATAAGATAGAGGATAGGATAGGGGATTGTATACGATACAGGATAGGATAGGATAGAGGATAGGATAAAGGATAGGATAGAGGATTGGATAGGATAGATGATAGGATAGGGTAGAGGATACGATAGGATTGAGGATAGGATAGGAGAGAGGATGGGATACGGGATTGGATAGGATAGAGGATAGGATATGATAGAGGATACGATTTTATAGAGGATAGGATAGGATAGAGGATAGGATAGGGGATTGGATAGGATAGAGGATAGGATACGATAGAGGATATAATAGGATAGAAGATAGGATAGGATAGAGGATAGGATAGAGGATAGGATAGGGGATTTGATAGGATAGATGATAAGGTAGGATAAAAGATAGGACAGGATAGAGGATAGGATTGGATAGAGGATAGGATAGGATACAGAATAGGATAGGATAGGGGATTTGATAGGATAGAGGATAGGATAGGATAGACGATAGGATAGGATACAGGAAAGGATAGGATTGAGGATAGGATAGGATGGAGGATAGGATAGGTTAGAGGATAGGATAGGATAGAGGATAGGATAGGATAGAAGATAGGATAGGATAGAGGACAGGATAGGATACAGGATTGGATAGGATACAGGAAAGGATAGGATTGAGGATAGGATAGGATGGAGGATAGGATAGGATAGAGGATAGGATAGGATAGAGGATAGGATAGACGATAGGATAGGATAGAGGATTGGATAGGATAGAGGATAGATGATAGGATAGGATAGAGGATAGAGGATAGGATAGGGGATTTGATAGGATAGAAATAGGATAGGATAGAGGATAGGATACTATAGAGGATAGGATAGGATAGAGGATAGGATAGGATAGAGGATAGGATAGGATAGAGGATAGGATAGGATAGAGGATAGGATAGGATAGAGGATAGGATAGGATAGAGGATAGGATAGGGGATTTGATAGGATAGAGGATAGGATAGGATAGAAGATAGGATAGGATAGAGGATAGGATAGGATAGAGGATAGGATAGGATAGAGGATAGGATAGGATAGAGGATAGGATAGAGGATAGGATAGAGGATAGGATAGGATAGAGGATAGGAGAGGATAGAAGATAGGATAGGATAGAGGATAGGATAGGATAGAGGATAGGATAGGATAGAGGATAGAGGATAGGATTGGATAGTGGATAGGATAGGATAGAGGATAGGATAGGATAGAGGATAGGATTGGACAGAGAATAGGGTAGGGGATTTGATAGGATAGAGGATAGGATAGGATAGAAGATAGGATAGGATAGAGGATAGGATAGGATAGAAGATAGGATAGGATAGAGGACAGGATAGGATACAGGATTGGATAGGATACAGGAAAGGATAGGATTGAGGATAGGATAGGATGGAGGATAGGATAGGATAGAGGATAGGATAGGATAGAGGATAGGATAGACGATAGGATAGGATAGAGGATTGGATAGGATAGAGGATAGATGATAGGATAGGATAGAGGATAGAGGATAGGATAGGGGATTTGATAGGATAGAAATAGGATAGGATAGAGGATAGGATAGGATAGAGGATAGGATAGGATAGAGGATAGGATATAATAGAGGATAGGATAGGATAGAAGATAGGATAGGATAGAGGATAAGATAGGATAGAGGATAGGATAGGGGATTTGATAGGACAGAGGATAGGATAGGATAGAAGATAGGATAGGATAGAGGATAGGATAGGATAGAGGATAGGATAGGGAATTTGATAGGATAGATGATAAGGTAGGATAAAAGATAGGATAGGATAGAGGATAGGATAGGATAGAGGATAGGATAGGATAGAGGATAGGATAGGATAGAGGATAGGATAGGATACAGGATAGGATAGGATAGAGGATAGGATAGGATAGAGGATAGGATAGGATAGAGGATAGGATAGACGATAGGATAGGATAGAGGATTGGATAGGATAGAGGATAGGATAGGATAGAGGATAGGATAGGATAGAGGATAGGATAGGATAGGGGATTGGATGGAGGATAGGATAGGATAGAGGATATTATAGGATAGAGGATATGATAGGATAGAGGATAGGATAGGATAGAGGATTGGGTAGGATAGAGGATAGGATAGGATAGAGGATAGGATAGGGGATTTGATAGGATAGAGGATAGGATAGGATAGAAGATAGGATAGGATAGAGGATAGGATAGGATAGAGGATAGGATAGGATAGAGGATAGGATAGGATAGAGGATAGGATAGAGGATAGGATAGAGGATAGGATAGAGGATAGGATAGGATAGAGGATAGGATAGGATAGAGGATAGAGGATAAGATAGGATACAGGATAGGATAGGATAGAGGATAGGATTGGACAGAGAATAGGGTAGGGGATTTCATAGGATAGAGGATAGGATAGGATAGAAGATAGGATAGGATAGAGGATAGGATAGGATAGAGGATAGGATAGGGAATTTGATAGGATAGGATACAGGATTGGATAAGATACAGGAAAGGATAGGATTGAGGATAGGATAGGATGGAGGATAGGATAGAATAGAGGATAGGATAAGATAGAGGATTGGATAGGATAGAGGATAGATGATAGGATAGGATAGAGGATAGGATAGGGGATTTGATAGGATAGAGGATAGGATAGGATAGAGGATAGGATAGGATACAGGATAGGATAGGATAGAGGATAGGATAGGATAGAGCATAGGATAGGATAGAGGACAGGATAGGATACAGGATTGGATAGGATACAGGAAAGGATAGGATTGAGGATAGGATAATATATAGGACAGGATAGGATAGAGGATAGGATAGGATAGATGATAGGATAGGATAGAGGATAGGATAGGGGATTTGATAGGATAGAGGATAGGATAGGATAGAAGATAGGATAGGATAGGATAGAGGATAGGATAGGGGATTTGATAGGATGGAGGATAGGATAGGATAGAGGATAGGATAGGAAAGAGGATAGGATAGGATGGAGGATAGGAACGGATAGATGATATTATAGGATAGAGGATAGGATATGATAGAGTATTCGATATTATAGAGGGTAGGATAGGATAGAGCATAGGATAGGGGATTGGATAGGATAGAGGATAGATGATAGGATAGGATAGAGGATAGATGATAGGATAGGATAGAGGATAGGATAGGGGATTTGATAGGATAGAGGATAGGATAGGATAGAAGATAGGATAGGATAGAGCATAGGATAGGGGATTGGATAGGATAGAGGATAGAGGATAGGATAGGATACAGGATAGGATAGGATAGAGGATAGGATAGGATAGAGGATAGGATAGGATAGAGGATAGGATAGGATAGAGGACAGGATAGGATACAGGATTGGATAGGATACAGGAAAGGATAGGATTAAGGATAGGATAGGATGGAGGATAGGATAGGATAGAGGATAGGATAGAATAGAGGATAGGATAGACGATAGGATAGGATAGAGGATTGGATAGGATAGAGGATAGATGATAGGATAGGATAGAGGATTGGATAGGATACAGGATAGGATAGGATAGAGGATAGGATAGGGGATTTGATAGGATAGAGGATAGGATAGGATAGAGGATTGGATAGGATAGAGGATAGGATAGCATAGAGGATAGGATAGGATAGAGGATAGGATAGGGTAGAGGATAGGATAGGATAGAGGATAGGATAGGATAGAGGATAGGATAGGATAGAGGATAGGATAGGATAGAGAACAGGATAGGATACAGGATTGGATAGGATACAGGAAAGGATAGGATTGAGGATAGGATAGGATGGAGGATAGGATAGGATAGGATAGAGGATAGGATAGGATAGAGGGTAGGATAGACGATAGGATAGGACAGAGGATTTGATAGGATAGAGGATAGGATAGGGTAGGGGATTTGATAGGATAGAGGATAGGATAGGATAGAAGATAGGATAGGATAGAGGATAGGATAGGATAGAGGATAGGATAGGATAGAGGATAGGATAGGACAGAGGATAGGGTAGGGGATTTGATAGGATAGAGGATAGGATAGGATAGAAGATAGGATAGGATAGAGGATAGGATAGGATAGGATAGAGGATAGGATAGGATAGAGGATAGGGTAAGATAGAGGATTGGATGGAGGATAGGATAGGATAGAGGATATTATAGGATAGAGGATATGATAGGATAGAGGATAGGATAGGATAGAGGATAGGATAGGATAGAAGATACGATAGGATAGAGGATCCGATAGGATAGAGGATAGGATAGGGGATTTGATAGGATAGAGGATAGGATAGGATAGAGGATAGGATAGGATAGAGGATAAGATAGGATAGAGGATAGGATAGAACCTATCCTCTAGGATAGGATAGGACAGAGGATAGGGTAGGGGATTTGATAGGATAGAGGATAGGATAGGGTAGGGGATTTTATAGGATAGAGGATAGGATAGGATAGAAGATAGGATAGGATAGAGGATAGGATAGGATAGAGGATAGGATAGGATAGAGGATAGGATAGGACAGAGGATAGGGTAGGCGATTTGATAGGATAGAGGATAGGATAGGATAGAAGATAGGATAGGATAGAGGATAGGATAGGATAGGATAGCGGATAGGGTAAGATAGAGGATTGGATGGAGGATAGGATAGGATAGAGGATATTATAGGATAGAGGATATGATAGGATAGAGGATAGGATAGGATAGAGGATAGGATAGGATAGAAGATACGATAGGATAGAGGATCCGATAGGATAGAGGATAGGATAGGGGATTTGATAGGATAGATGATAAGGTAGGATACTGTATAGGAGAGAGGATAGGATAGAGAATAGGTTAGTATAGAGAATAGGAACGGATAGATGATATTATAGGATAGAGGATAGGATATGATAGAGTATACGATATTATAGAGGGTAGGATAGGATAGAGCATAGGTTAGGGGATTGGATAGGATAGGATAGATGATAGGATAGGATAGAGGATAGGATAGGGGATTTGATAGGATAGAGGATAGGATAGGATAGAAGATAGGATAGGATAGAGGATAGGATAGGATAGAGGATAGGATAGGGGATTTGACAGGATGGAGGATAGGATAGGATAGAGGATAGGATAGGAAAGAGGATAGGATAGGATGGAGGATAGGAACGGATAGATGATATTATAGGATAGAGGATAGGATATGATAGAGTATTCGATATTATAGAGGGTAGGATAGGATAGAGCATAGGATAGGGGATTGGATAGGATAGAGGATAGATGATAGGATAGGATAGAGGATAGGATAGGGGATTTGATAGGATAGAGGATAGGATAGGATAGAAGATAGGATAGGATAGAGGATAGGATAGGACAGAGGATAGGATAGGATAGAAGATAGGATAGGATAGAGGATAGGATAGGATAGAGGATAGGATAGGGGATTTGATAGGATAGATGATAAGGTAGGATAAAAGATAGGATAGGATAGAGCATAGGATAGGATAGAGGATAGGATAGTATAGAGGATAGGATAGAGGATAGGATAGGATAGAGGATAGGATAGGATAGAGGACAGGATAGGATACAGGATTGGATAGGATACAGGAAAGGATAGGATTGAGGATAGGATAGGATGGAGGATAGGATAGGATAGAGGATAGGATAGAATAGAGGATAGGATAGACGATAGGATAGGATAGAGGATTGGATAGGATAGAGGATAGATGATAGGATAGGATAGAGGATTGGATAGGATACAGGATAGGATAGGATAGAGGATAGGAACGGATAGATGATATTATAGGATAGAGGATAGGATATGATAGAGTATACGATATTATAGAGGGTAGGATAGGATAGAGCATAGGATAGGCGATTGGATAGGATAGAGGATAGATGATAGGATAGGATAGAGGATAGGATAGGGGATTTGATAGGATAGAGGATAGGATAGGATAGAAGATAGGATAGGATTGAGGATAGGATAATATAGAGGACAGGATAGGATAGAGGATAGGATAGGATAGAGGATAGGATAGGATAGAGGATAGATGATAGGATAGGATAGAGGATAGGATAGGGGATTTGATAGGATAGAGGATAGGATAGGATAGAGGATAGGATAGGATACAGGATAGGATAGGATAGAGGATAGGATAGGATAGGATAGAGCATAGGATAGGATAGAGGACAGGATAGGATACAGGATTGGATAGGATACAGGAAAGGATAGGATTGAGGATAGGATAATATAGAGGACAGGATAGGATAGAGGATAGGATAGGATAGAGGATAGGATAGCATAGAGGATAGGATAGGATAGAGAACAGGATAGGATACAGGATTGGATAGGATACAGGAATGGATAGGATTGAGGATAGGATAGGATGGAGGATAGGATAGGATAGAGGATAGGATAGGATAGAGGATAGGATAGGATAGAGGATAGGATAGGATAGAGGATAGGATAGGATAGAGGATAGGATAGGATAGAAGATAGGATAGGATAGAGGATAGGATAGGATAGAGGATAGGATAGGATAGAGGATAGGATAGGATAGAGGATAGGAGAGGATAGAAGATAGGATAGGATAGAGGATAGGATAGGATAGAGGATAGGATAGGATAGAGGATAGAGGATAGGATTGGATAGTGGATAGGATAGGATAGAGGATAGGATAGCATAGAGGATAGGATTGGACAGAGAATAGGGTAGGGGATTTGATAGGATAGAGGATAGGATAGACGATAGGATAGGATAGAAATAGGATAGGATAGAGGATAGGATAGGATAGAGGATAGGATAGGATAGAGGATAGGATAGGATAGAGGATAGGATAGGATAGAAGATAGGATAAGATAGAGGATAGGATAGGATAGAGGATAGGATAGTTGATTTGATAGGACAGAGGATAGGATAGGATAGAAGATAGGATAGGATAGAGGATAGGATAGGATAGAGGATAGGATAGGGAATTTGATAGGATATATGATAAGGTAGGATAAAAGATAGGATAGGATAGAGGATAGGATAGGATAGAGGATAGGATAGGATAGAGGATAGGATAGGATAGAGGATAGGATAGGATACAGGATAGGATAGGATAGAGGATAGGATAGGATAGAGGATAGGATAGGATAGATGAGAGGTTAGACGATAGGATAGGATAGAGGATTGGATAGGATAGAGGATAGGATAGGATAGAGGATAGGATAGGATAGAGGATAGGATAGGATAGAGGATTGGATGGAGGATAGGATAGGATAGAGGATATTATAGGATAGAGGATATGATAGGATAGAGGATAGGATAGGATAGAGGATTGGATAGGATAGATGATAGGATAGGATAGGGGATTTGATAGGATAGAGGATAGGATAGGATAGAAGATAGGATAGGATAGAGGATAGGATAGGATAGAGGATAGGATAGGATAGAGGATAGGATAGAGGATAGGATAGAGGATAGGATAGGATAGAGGATAGGATAGGATAGAGGATAGGATAGGATAGAGGATAGAGGATAGGATAGGATAGAGGATAGCATAGGATAGAGGATAGGATTGGACAGAGAATAGGGTAGGGGATTTCATAGGATAGAGGATAGGATAGGATAGAAGATAGGATAGGATAGAGGATAGGATAGGATAGAGGATAGGATAGGATACAGGACAGGATAGGATACAGGATTGGATAAGATACAGGAAAGGATAGGATTGAGGATAGGATAGGATGGAGGATAGGATAGGATAGAGGATAGGATAAGATAGAGGATTGGATAGGATAGAGGATAGATGATAGGATAGGATAGAGGATAGGATAGGGGATTTGATAGGATAGAGGATAGGATAGGATAGAGGATAGGATAGGATACAGGATAGGATAGGATAGAGGATAGGATAGGATAGAGCATAGGATAGGATAGAGGACAGGATAGGATACAGGATTGGATAGGATACAGGAAAGGATAGGATTGAGGATAGGATAATATAGAGGACAGGATAGGATAGAGGATAGGATAGAATAGAGGATTGGATAGGATACAGGAAAGGATAGACTTGAGGATAGATGATAGGATAGGATAGAGGATTGGATAGGATACAGGATAGGATAGGATAGACGATAGGATAGGGGATTTGATAGGATAGAGGATAGGATAGGATAGAGGATAGGATATGATAGAGGATAAGATAGGATAGAGGATAGGATAGGACCTATCCTCTAGGATAGGATAGGATAGAGGATAGGATAGGACATAGGATAGGGTAGGGGATTTGATAGGATAGAGGATAGGATAGGGTAGGGGATTTGATAGGATAGAGGATAGGATAGGATAGAAGATAGGATAGGATAGAGGATAGGATAGGATAGAGGATAGGATAGGATACAGGATAGGATAGGACAGAGGATAGGGTAGGGGATTTGATAGGATAGAGGATAGGATAGGATAGAAGATAGGATAGGATAGAGGATAGGATAGTATAGGATAGAGGATAGGATAGGATAGAGGATAGGGTAAGACAGAGGATTGGATGGAGGATAGGATAGGATAGAGGATATTATAGGATAGAGGATATGATAGGATAGAGGATAGGATAGGATAGAGGATAGGATAGGATAGAAGATAGGATAGGATAGAGGATACGATAGGATAGAGGATAGGATAGGGGATTTGATAGGATAGATGATAAGGTAGGATACTGTATAGGAGAGAGGATAGGATAGAGAATAGGTTAGTATAGAGAATAGGAACGGATAGATGATATTATAGGATAGAGGATAGGATATGATAGAGTATACGATATTATAGAGGGTAGGATAGGATAGAGCATAGGATAGGGGATTGGATAGGATAGGATAGAGGATAGGATAGGGGATTTGATAGGATAGAGGATAGGATAGGATAGAAGATAGGATAGGATAGAGGATAGGATAGGATAGAGGATAGGATAGGATAGAGGATAGGATAGGACAGAGGATAGGGTAGGGGATTTGATAGGATAGAGGATAGGATAGGATAGAAGATAGGATAGGATAGAGGATAGGATAGTATAGGATAGAGGATAGGATAGGATAGAGGATAGGGTAAGACAGAGGATTGGATGGAGGATAGGATAGGATAGTGGATATTATAGGATAGAGGATATGATAGGATAGAGGATAGGATAGGATAGAGGATAGGATAGGATAGAAGATAGGATAGGATAGAGGATACGATAGGATAGAGGATAGGATAGGGGATTTGATAGGATAGATGATAAGGTAGGATACTGTATAGGAGAGAGGATAGGATAGAGAATAGGTTAGTATAGAGAATAGGAACGGATAGATGATATTATAGGATAGAGGATAGGATATGATAGAGTATACGATATTATAGAGGGTAGGATAGGATAGAGCATAGGATAGGGGATTGGATAGGATAGGATAGAGGATAGGATAGGGGATTTGATAGGATAGAGGATAGGATAGGATAGAAGATAGGATAGGATAGAGGATAGGATAGGATAGAGGATAGGATAGGGGATTTGATAGGATGGAGGATAGGATAGGATAGAGGATAGGATAGGAAAGAGGATAGGATAGGATGGAGGATAGGAACGGATAGATGATATTATAGGATAGAGGATAGGATATGATAGAGTATTCGATATTATAGAGGGTAGGATAGGATAGAGCATAGGATAGGGGATTGGATAGGATAGAGGATAGATGATAGGATAGGATAGAGGATAGGATAGGGGATTTGATAGGATAGAGGATAGGATAGGATAGAAGATAGGATAGGATAGAGGATAGGATAGGACAGAGGATAGGATAGGATAGAAGATAGGATAGGATAGAGGATAGGATAGGATAGAGGATAGGATAGGGGATTTGATAGGATAGATGATAAGGTAGGATAAAAGATAGGATAGGATAGAGGATAGGATAGGATAGAGGATAGGATAGGATAGAGGATAGGATAGGATACAGGATGAGAGCAAAGTGAACTACCAAGGAGTAAGGTGCTAAGAGTCAAAAGTTTCAGTAAATTCAGTCTGAATGCGCGAAGTTTTTGAGATTAAAACTAGCATAGGGAGAGAAAAAGAAAGTTTTAACGTGCGATTATGGAGTACGAGGAACTTTAAAGTGATAAAAACGCGATCAATCCGTAGGATAAACGAGATTCGGAAGAGTTCGTTAAAATCTAACAGGAAATAAGGGAAAATTAGGAGTATAATAGACTTACTAGACACTTTTTGATAAAACAAAAGTAAAAAGAACCGAAATAAAGGAACAGTTGCATATAAAAGTGAAAAAAAAAAGAAGTGAAAAAGATCAATTAACACTTTGAATTGGACTAAATTAAAGTTGAACGGGCTGTGTAGTTTTGCTTAATTAATTAATTAATTGTTCGATTAAATAATTGAGTGACCGATTTTTGGACTTTTTACAAAAATTTTGAATCCGCGAAAAGTGTGTGAGAACTCTGAGAAAACAAAGGATACGTCGCGAGGGGTCGGTACGAACACCAGGCCAAACACCTACGAGAAGGTAGGAAAGTGTTTACCCTATATAAAAAGGGTTAGGCATGTGATTCGCGTAACGGATTCCTGAATTTTCTCCGATCTGAATGAAAATTTATATCCGGGCTTTATAAGGAAGGACCAGCAGAATAGGGGAAATTGGGAGATATTTCTCCCGGGTGGGAACAATTTTTCGATTCACCCCTCCCTTTTCGAGATACGGTCGACAAAAAGCCTGGGTATAGAGATAGGAAAAAAAGCGATAAGTGAAAGTTGGTGAGGGCCTCGAGACCTTTAAAACGAGCCCAAGAACGGCCAAATCGGATAAAGTAGATTTTTAGACTATACCGGGTGGCGAAAAGTTTTCGAACATTTTTGGAAAAAGCAAGCACGTGTAGCCCTTCTAAACTAAATTTCGGAAAAGTAGGGTGGGGTGGGGTTCGGATAAACCCCGTGGTGCAAAAAAATCCGCGAATTCGCATTTTTTCGCCAAAAACCGGCTTTTACGAGGAGAAGGAGACTTTTCTCGCGAAAACACAGAATAGGCCGGCGACCAGAAACCCGGTAGACTATACAAAGAAGACATAAAAAAGAGAGGTTGATTAGGGAAAAATACGTACTTCCCTCTTGGCGGATACGCCAAAAGGGACGTGGGAGGTGTTCTCTGCGAGTTTTTTAGGGAGCCCTCGGTCTTAAAGTATTGTACCCGGTATATAGCACGGCGTAGAGTCGCAGAAAAGCGAGAGATAAAACTTAATAATAATAGCGAGAAATAATTTTTAGACGTGGAATTTTGTCACACCTTAGCATAGGCTAGATAATAAGATAACGTTAGGTAGCGCATAACAAATTCTTAGATAGGATAGAAAAAGTCAAAAAAGAGAGAAAAAATTACTTTTAGACAGGAGTAGATTAAAAATAAATAGCGGGCGTATTATAATAAATGTTTGCGTGCGAAGTTAAAAGTAAATGCGTGCGAATTTAAAAGTAGATCTAAGTACAAGTAGAAATATAAATATAAATACAAATATAAGTATAGATAATCAAATTAAACTAAATTAAAAGACAAACGATAATACAAATAAGTAGTTTAGCTTTAGATGTACATAAGGAATAGGTTTAGATTTAGAATTAGACTTAGACTCCAAGAGTATAAAAATAAGCGATAATAATAGATAAAAATCGAAGCGAATAAATAGAATTAAGATTAAGATTAAGATTTAGAAAAGTATAGAACAAGCGAACGAGATTTCAAATAGAAGATATTAGCATAATAGACAGATAGATTTTAACAATATGAATTTATGTAACTTTTTGGCATTTAATTGAAACAAATAGAGACAAATGACCTTATTTCTCTGTTCTTAAGATCATTTATCCCACTCCACTGGCGAACTTTGAAAAAAAACTAAATTTCAGATTAGAACAAACAAATAAATAAATAAATAAAGTAACAAGAAAAATAGAATTTAAAATTAAAATAGAGAAGTAAAATAGAAACGGGACTATACTTACCTCCAGGGACCAAATTCGATTACAAACCTGAAACAGATAATTAAAAGAAAAATTAGTTAAACTAAAAAGAATAAAATAGAGTAGTATTCATAGAACAAATCAAGTAGAAAAATAGTTAAAATTATCCCCTGAAAGTTCATACCACGGACCATCGAATAAAATCTCATTTTAACCTAATAATTAAGAATAATCACCTGAAATAGAAACAAAAACAGAAACAGATTTAGAAATAGAAATAGAAGTAGAAATAAAAATAGAATTAAAAGCAATTAAGTAATATAGGAATAGAAAAGTAAGATACTTCCAGAAAGCCGCTACGCAAATCCAGGGGGGAGATAGGGGGGAGGAACCGTACGGGTAACCGACCGACCCCAAGCGAACGACAAGGAGAGGAAAAAAGAGGACTCGGAAACGCACAAACAAAATAAGGACACCGTAACCGCCACCGCTCGAAGCACACACATACAACCATACACGAAGGCGAGGACTTTGACCTCGCTAAAGACACATTCAAAATAACCGAAATAGAGTATATATATATATAGATAGATAGAGACATATAACATAACTGACAGAGATCTTAGAACGATAGAAACAGAAGAAGAGAAAAGGATGGAGGAAGAAGAGAAATGGTTAACCCCAATACAACCACCAGATAAGGGAATTATTTTCAGAAGAAGCGAGAAAACTAGACGAAGCAACGAAAAAGATAAGGAGAGCACAAAGAGAGTTAGAGATACATATGAAACTGATTCGGAATCTCAATTCTCCGATGGGATTTTTCTAGAGAATTCAAATCTTAAAAAGAAGAAAATAGACGATAGAAATAACTTCTCGACTCCCAAATTTAACCAGTCTAAGGAGGAAGAAAAGAAAAAGGAGAAGGAGAAAGAAAAGGAAAGGGACATGGAAGAAGAGGAAGACGTCCTGAAGTTGATAGGAGAGTTGGCGGTGCTTCTAAAAAAAACAAGGAACTCCACAAAGGAGGTGAGAGGGTACTGTATGGACCCTCTCAAAGAAGTCAGAAGCTTCACGAAAACACATGCAGCACAGGCGGATAGACAGCTGGAGACGGCTATTACCAGACTGAGGAACATTGAACTCATTATTGAAAATAAAAATTTAAGACACAGCCTCCTTCACAGGGACGTAGGAGTACAATGTTCCCTTAAAGAAAAAAGTGAGCGAAGGCGTGAGAAGGGGGGAGAAGCAGGCGGCGAAGAAGCGAGGAAAACTTTGCTATATGAAAGTGAAACAGAAGAGAATGCAATAGGAAGGGACAGCGAGACGAACCAAGCGAAGGAAAGCGAGTGGAAAACAGTGGATAAAAAGAAAAAAGCGGAGGAAAAGAAAGCCCTAAAGAAAAAGAAAAAGGAGGAGATCGGGGAAATCGAAAGGAGAAATCAAGAACAAGAAAAAGAAAAAGAAAAGGAAAGAGAGAGAATAAAAAAGGCGAGACTCCCGCCGCCACCAAGATCGGAAGCGGTAATCATAAAAACAACGGAAAAGAGAACGTTTGCGGACTTATTCAAGCAACTGAAATCTAATCCAGGTGAAAATATGAATGGGATTCATACAATAAGAAAGTCACGGGGAGGGGACATAATAATAGAGATGGAAAAGGGGACCAATGCAGGGACCTTAGAGAAATTCGCAAAGGACACCCTGGGAGAGGAATGCAGGATAAGGAGAATGGCACCCAGGGTCATATATGAAGTGAAAGATCTCGATCCCACAATCGACAAGGAAGAATTACAGGAGGAAATGTCGAGGGTGGTAACGCGATCAAAAGACGAAATAGACATTAAAACAATAAGATATGGATACGGAGGAACCAAAACAGCTATTGTATCCTTTCCGGCAGAGGACTTGGAAAAATTGGGCCAGGAAAATAAAATTAAAATAGGCTTTACCAATTGCAGGATTAAAAGAACACAAAACCTGATAAGATGTTTCAAATGCCATGCCTTCGGGCATTTGTCATATAATTGTGCATTAGATCTCAACGGCCAGGAACTTTGCAGAAGATGTGGAGGGATCGGACACAAGATCAATGGATGCGAGGCGATTAGATGCTGCGTACTCTGTACTAGAGAGGGCATACATGCATCGAAAGCCGAGCATGTGGCAGGGGCAGTAAATTGCCCCCAATATAAAAAATATGTGGAGCGAGTCGCTAGGAGCGAAACTAGTAATTAAAATTCAATCTTAAAATATTGCAGATAAACCTGAATCACTGCCGACTGGCGCATTTCCTACTTATGCAGTCGGCAATTGACCTGGATGCGGACGTTGTTTTAATTCAAGAACCCTTATTCAACCTGGGAAGATGGCTATACTCCCCAGGGGGCTCAACGGCGATCTGGATAACAAATAAAAACGGCCTGAAGAAACTGGAAGACGGAGATACAGCAGAAGAAGACTACACTGCCGTAAGATTCGAAAATTTAACTATAGTGAGTACATATTTCTCTCCAAATATTACTAATGACGTGTATGCGTATAAAGTTAAAAAACTTATGCAATTTGTAAGACAAGAAAAATCCAAGGGTAACAATATTATCATCGGAGGCGATTTCAATGCCAAGTCCCCAGCCTGGGGCTCCAGGGAGCAAAATGCAAAAGGATCCATACTGCTAGACGAGCTCTTAGGAAATGATATCTTTCCATGTGTGCCAGAGGGTGGCCACACATTCGAGAGGGGCAATGCTACATCAAACCTTGATTTTTTAGCAACTACACAGGAATTACAGAAATCACAATATGCGCTTAAGAGTAAAGTCCTAAACCTAGAGAGTGCCTCTGACCACAAATATCTGTTTACAGCATTAAAAACCCCAGAGGAAACACAAAGAGCGAGGACAGACCATGGAAACAGATGGAAAATTACAAGAGCAGGGATTTCCAGGCTGGGGACGGCTTTGGATCACGTCTTAAGGGAAAAAGATATTAACGAGAGAAATATGTACAATCAGGACGAAGAGGACAAATTCCTTAAATCTATTTATGAAGCATGTGACAAAGCTTTGGACAAAGCGGATGCTACAGGGGTAAAAGAAAAAAGAAACCCTTGGTGGAACGCAGAAATTAAAAAAGAGCGATCCAAAACACAAAGGTTTAGAAGAGCAGTACAAAAACTGAGGAAAAAGGGCAAAACAGATGAAAGCGAGGCCATCCTTTACCTGTACAAAATGTCTAAGAAAAATCTACAACGAATAATAAGCAAATCAAAAGAGAAAATCTGGAAGGATCTATGCGAATCGATTGAAAAAGATGTCTGGGGCAAGCCTTATAAAATAATTATCAGTAAGATCAAAAATAGCAATCCACCCGCAACACTCTCGTCGGCCTTTGCTGAGATAGTAATGCAGGGCTTGTTTCCTCAAGAAAATAACTTAATAAGAGAGGTAAATCAGAGTAATATAGCCGAAGAAACAGGGTTAAGAAATCCAGAGGTAAACCAGGATCCTAATAAACCTGAGGTATCCATAGAAGAAGTGCTCGAGGCGGCGAAAAAACTTAAACCGGGAAAAGCACCGGGCTTGGATGGTATGCAGCCCGAAACGATAAAAGTAATGGTTGAATTTAGACCGGATAGATTCGTAGCACTCTTTAACGGAATACTGAGTAGAGGTCAGATACCAGCCAGTTGGAAGATCGCAAGAACAATACTCTTGAGGAAAGAAGGTAAGGACCCCACCACCCCGTCCGCTTACCGCCCCATTTGTATTATAGATGCGGTGGCCAAATTGTTTGAATACTTCATCAGAGCGAGGCTCCATAAACTAATGGGCCTTAGACCATTCAGTAAGCAACAATTCGGTTTTACCAAAGGGAAGTCAACTGTACATGCCATGGAGGAGGTACGGAAAGCGGCCTGGGAATCATCTAGAAAAAACAGATATGCGGTGATGATTGCATTGGACGTTAAGAATGCGTTTAATTCACTGCACTGGACGGCAATCTATCAGGAACTCGTAAGAAGAAACACGCCAATTTACCTTTCACGACTAATTAAAGACTATTTCAGAAACAGAATTGTCAAATACGAGGCTTCTCAAGAAAAAATCGATTTAAATATGAAGATGGGAGTACCTCAAGGTTCGGTTTTGGGCCCTTTTCTTTGGAACCTTGTGTATGATGGATTGCTTTCAAGACCGAATCCGCCCATGTCTATGAAAATCGCATTTGCCGATGACATAGCCATAATAGCACAGGCCACAACTGAAAAAAGACTCAAGTCCAGAGCGGAAGAAATGGTAGAGGATGCAAGACAATGGATGTTCACGGCAGGATTAGCTCTGGCAGAAAGTAAGACGGAAGTCTTAATGCTAAACTGTAAAAAGGTGGATGAAAATTTAGCATTCAAGATAGGAAACACGGAGATTAAGCCAACGACGGATTTAAAGTATTTAGGGATAACCTTCGACTCAAGAAAAAATTTTAAAAAACATATAGAGAGTGTTACTAACAAAGCCATCAGAACGATGGCAGCCCTGAGCAGTTTGATGACAAATAAGATAAAGACGAAGCAATCAGCGAGAAAGTTATACTACATGACAACGGAGTCTATAGTCTTATACGGAGCGCCCATATGGGCGGAGGCGGCCAAAAAAATAGTAAACAGAAGAACACTTAGAAATACGCAGAAATTAGGACTAACTAGGGTGGTGTCTGCCTATAGATCTGTTCCCCTGGAAACTTTGGCAGTGCTATCTGGGATCCCGCCCTGGGACCTGAAGATAATTGAAAGAAGAGAGATAATGGAAGAAGAAAATGATATGATAGAAACCCTTCTCAATCATCTAAATGCAAACGTAAATTCAAATTCAAATTCAAACTCAAATAGCAGGATTAATAATAATAATTACGATAACGATAACAATGAAAACAATAATAATAATATTAATAACAACAATAGTAATAACAGTAATAATATTAATAATAATTATAACAATAACAATAATGATAATGATAATAATAATAATAATATTAATAACAACAATAGTAATAACAGTAATAATATTAATAATTATTATAACAATAACAATAATGATAATGATAATAATAATAATAATAATAATAATAATAATAATAATAATAATAATAATAATATTCACATTAACGGAAACAATAACGAAGAGCATTTAGAAGAGAGAGAGAGGGGGGTCGGAGAATACTTTGGAGAAGACCTGCACGAAGATCTCGAGGAGAATAATGAAGAAGCAATGGAAATCCTGAGAGACAGGCTAAGAAAGGAAATAAGGAAGAAAGCCAAGGAAAAGACCAACCGCATATGGCAGGAAAAATGGGATACGGGAACGGTGGGAAGGTGGACGCACAGGCTCATTCCAAATATTCAAAAATGGACCTGTAGAAAACATGGGGACCTTAACTTTTATTTAACTCAAGCCCTCACAGGCCACGGTTTATTTAACAGTTTTAGGTATAGGATCGGCAAAGCAAGAACGGACGAATGCTGGTACCATCCGGGAACAGCAGATACACCCGAACATACTCTAGTCACGTGCCAAAAATGGAGAGAAGAAAGGAGACAACTAACGGACGCATTAAACATTAGACCAGAACTGTTGACTATTGAGATCATCATGGAGGGCATACTAGAGAAAGAGGAAAACTGGAGAAGCTTTTCCAGATTCTGTAAGGAGATCCTGAGTATAAAAGAAGAAGAAGAAAGAAAAAGAGAGAAGGAGCTATTGGACAACCCGATCATGAGGGGAACCGAGGAGGACTTGGAGTCGGCCGATGCCGAAAGGATGGCAGACCTCTAAAGTTTAGTTAAGTTTAGTATTAAAATAAATATAGTATAATAGGAAGTAATAATATAAATAAGAAATATAATGCGCTAAAATTGTATCTCTGTGTTGCAGATTCCTCTGAGGAGGCCGCGTGGAGGGGGTAAGCGGGGAGGAGTGGACGACGTCGAGGGAGCTGGAGACACAGGAGAGAAAGGAGGAGGAACCTAAGATGACCGAAGCCTGTGAAAAAGCGGAGTTCGTGGGACCGGGCTAAGCTATCGACGGGAAACAAGTACTCCGATCTCATCTGGAAACCTTCAGGACACCCGGTACTGAAGACTGCTCGCTGCCCCCCCCCCCCGCGGCCGCCCCACCCCACCAGTGGAGGAGGAGTGCAGCACGGAGATGCAATATAGCGTAAAAGAATAAGGACTAGCGGCGTATTGCTTGCGGAAACGGCTGCAATCCGTCAGGGGCAATACCGAAGTTGGTATAGTTTCCTGCAGTATCGCGCGCAGCGAGATAAAGTAGAACACTAGTAGCAAGCGTAAAGAGCGTAGGAAGGGTTTATAGATACAAGGGGCCGCTTGTCAGCGACAAGATGGCGGTTGTAGCTAAATACATGAGCCGAATTAGTTTTAAACATTTTATTAGTTATACAAAGTGCATTGGAATACCAAAGATGTAAACCTGACGTATTTCGGGGACGAGGAATCATGTGGAACTACTTTCAGCCGTCAAAAAGACCTAGGAAAAAAGATATTTTCGCGGGGGTAGGAGGGGTGAAAATAATTAAATAAATAAATTGTCACCAAGGCCCCCATCATAAAAGGTGAAATACAATTTCTCGATAGAACGAATATTTTAGCAGGTATAAAACATGAAAAGTAAGAGTAATATCGCGAGTACAAGTTCAGAGCGGCATAGAAGTATTAAAGTACGATAGTCTTCGTCCCCGGTACACGAGTGGGTAGGGCAATGTACTTTAGACATGTTAAATTTAGAATTCACTTATTTATTAGCTAATTTATAAATTTTACGTTAGAAGATAAGAAATAGGACAAGTTACCTTTCGGCCGAACGCGGACAAGGATAAACGAAATAAGAAAAAAGTAGAAAATAACACTAACGAACACGCCAAAAGGTGAGCCAAGGCCGAAAACATAACGACCAAATTTGATAATCAGAACAGGGTTATAACAGGACAAAACAAGCCGAAACAACAAAGCGAAGGTGAAATTCGGTGGAAGAGTCTAGTAAGAGGGGGGAGCCGCGGAGGTCGGGCGAGCCTCAGAAACTAAATTCAAAATCAGAGCAAAGTGAACTACCAAGGAGTAAGGTGCTAAGAGTCAAAAGTTTCAGTAAATTCAGTCTGAATGCGCGAAGTTTTTGAGATTAAAACTAGCATAGGGAGAGAAAAAGAAAGTTTTAACGTGCGATTATGGAGTACGAGGAACTTTAAAGTGATAAAAACGCGATCAATCCGTAGGATAAACGAGATTCGGAAGAGTTCGTTAAAATCTAACAGGAAATAAGGGAAAATTAGGAGTATAATAGACTTACTAGACACTTTTTGATAAAACAAAAGTAAAAAGAACCGAAATAAAGGAACAGTTGCATATAAAAGTGAAAAAAAAAAGAAGTGAAAAAGATCAATTAACACTTTGAATTGGACTAAATTAAAGTTGAACGGGCTGTGTAGTTTTGCTTAATTAATTAATTAATTGTTCGATTAAATAATTGAGTGACCGATTTTTGGACTTTTTACAAAAATTTTGAATCCGCGAAAAGTGTGTGAGAACTCTGAGAAAACAAAGGATACGTCGCGAGGGGTCGGTACGAACACCAGGCCAAACACCTACGAGAAGGTAGGAAAGTGTTTACCCTATATAAAAAGGGTTAGGCATGTGATTCGCGTAACGGATTCCTGAATTTTCTCCGATCTGAATGAAAATTTATATCCGGGCTTTATAAGGAAGGACCAGCAGAATAGGGGAAATTGGGAGATATTTCTCCCGGGTGGGAACAATTTTTCGATTCACCCCTCCCTTTTCGAGATACGGTCGACAAAAAGCCTGGGTATAGAGATAGGAAAAAAAGCGATAAGTGAAAGTTGGTGAGGGCCTCGAGACCTTTAAAACGAGCCCAAGAACGGCCAAATCGGATAAAGTAGATTTTTAGACTATACCGGGTGGCGAAAAGTTTTCGAACATTTTTGGAAAAAGCAAGCACGTGTAGCCCTTCTAAACTAAATTTCGGAAAAGTAGGGTGGGGTGGGGTTCGGAGAAACCCCGTGGTGCAAAAAAATCCGCGAATTCGCATTTTTTCGCCAAAAACCGGCTTTTACGAGGAGAAGGAGACTTTTCTCGCGAAAACACAGAATAGGCCGGCGACCAGAAACCCGGTAGACTATACAAAGAAGACATAAAAAAGAGAGGTTGATTAGGGAAAAATACGTACTTCCCTCTTGGCGGATACGCCAAAAGGGACGTGGGAGGTGTTCTCTGCGAGTTTTTTAGGGAGCCCTCGGTCTTAAAGTATTGTACCCGGTATATAGCACGGCGTAGAGTCGCAGAAAAGCGAGAGATAAAACTTAATAATAATAGCGAGAAATAATTTTTAGACGTGGAATTTTGTCACACCTTAGCATAGGCTAGATAATAAGATAACGTTAGGTAGCGCATAACAAATTCTTAGATAGGATAGAAAAAGTCAAAAAAGAGAGAAAAAATTACTTTTAGACAGGAGTAGATTAAAAATAAATAGCGGGCGTATTATAATAAATGTTTGCGTGCGAAGTTAAAAGTAAATGCGTGCGAATTTAAAAGTAGATCTAAGTACAAGTAGAAATATAAATATAAATACAAATATAAGTATAGATAATCAAATTAAACTAAATTAAAAGACAAACGATAATACAAATAAGTAGTTTAGCTTTAGATGTACATAAGGAATAGGTTTAGATTTAGAATTAGACTTAGACTCCAAGAGTATAAAAATAAGCGATAATAATAGATAAAAATCGAAGCGAATAAATAGAATTAAGATTAAGATTAAGATTTAGAAAAGTATAGAACAAGCGAACGAGATTTCAAATAGAAGATATTAGCATAATAGACAGATAGATTTTAACAATATGAATTTATGTAACTTTTTGGCATTTAATTGAAACAAATAGAGACAAATGACCTTAAAAAAAAAAAAAAAAAAAGGATAGGATACAGGATAGGATAGGATAGAGGATAGGATAGGATAGAGGATAGGATAGGGTAGAGGATAGGATAGGATAGAGGATAGGATTGGATAGAGGATAGGATAGGATAGAGGATAGGATAGGATAGAGAACAGGATAGGATACAGGATTGGATAGGATACAGGAAAGGATAGGATTGAGGATAGGATAGGATGGAGGATAGGATAGGATAGAGGATAGGATAGGATAGAGGGTAGGATAGACGATAGGATAGGACAGAGGATAGGATAGGATAGAGGATAGAGGATAGGATAGGATAGAGGATAGAGGATAGGATAGGATAGAGGATAGGATAGGATAGAGGATAGGATAGGATGGAGGATAGGAACGGATAGATGATATTATAGGATAGAGGATAGGATATGATAGAGTATACGATATTATAGAGGGTAGGATAGGATAGAGCATAGGATAGGCGATTGGATAGGATAGAGGATAGATGATAGGATAGGATAGAGGATAGGATAGGGGATTTGATAGGATAGAGGATAGGATAGGATAGAAGATAGGATAGGATAGAGGATAGGATAGGATAGAGGATAGGATAGGATAGAGGATAGGATAGGATAGAGGATAGGAGAGGTTAGAAGATAGGATAGGATAGAGGATAGGATAGGATAGAATATAGGATAGGATAGAGGATAGAGGATAGGATTGGATAGTGGATAGGATATGATAGAGGATAGGATAGGATAGAGGATATGATTGGACAGAGAATAGGGTAGGGGATTTGATAGGATAGAGGATAGGATAGGATAGAAGATAGGATAGGATAGAGGATAGGATAGGATAGAGGATAGGATAGGATAGAGGACAGGATAGGATACAGGATTGGATAGGATACAGGAAAGGATAGGATTGAGGATAGGATAGGATGGAGGATATTATAGGAAAGAGGATATGATAGGATAGAGGATAGGATAGGATAGAGGATTGGATAGGATAGAGGATAGGATAGGATAGAGGATAGGATAGGGGATTTGATAGGATAGAGGATAGGATAGGATAGAAGATAGGATAGGATAGAGGATAGGATAGGATAGAGGATAGGATAGGATAGAGGATATGATAGGATAGAGGATAGAGGATAGGATAGGATAGAGGATAGGATAGGATAGAGGATAGGATAGAGGATAGGATAGAGGATAGGATAGGATAGAGGATAGGATAGGATAGAGGATAGAGGATAGGATAGGATAGAGGATAGGATAGGATAGAGGATAGGATTGGACAGAGAATAGGGTAGGGGATTTCATAGGATAGAGGATAGGATAGGATAGAGGATAGATGATAGGATAGGATAGAGGATAGGATAGGATAGAGGATAGGATAGCGGATTTGATAGGATAGATGATAAGGTAGGATAAAAGATAGGATAGGATAGAGCATAGGATAGGATAGAGGATAGGATAGTATAGAGGATAGGATAGGATACAGGATAGGATAGGATAGAGGATAGGATAGGATAGAAGATAGGATAGGATAGAGGATAGGATAGGATAGAGGATAGGATAGACCATAGGATAGGATAGAGGATAGATGATAGGATAGGATAGAGGATAGAGGATAGGATAGGGGATTTGATAGGATAGAGGATAGGATAGGATAGAAGATAGGATAGGATAGAGGATAGGATAGGATAGAGGATAGGATAGGATAGAGGATAGGATAGGATAGAGGATAGGATAGGATAGAGGACAGGATAGGATACAGGATTCGATAGGATACAGGAAAGGGTAGGATTGAGGATAGGATAGGATGGAGGATAGGATAGGATAGAGGATAGGATAGGATAGAGGATAGGATAGACGATAGGATAGGATAGAGGATAGATGATAGGATAGGATAGAGGATAGAGGATAGGATAGGGGATTTGATAGGATAGAGGAAAGGATAGGATAGAAGATAGGATAGGATAGAGGATAGGATAGGATAGAGGATAGGGTAGGGGATTTGATAGGATAGAGGATAGGATAGGATAGAAGATAGGATAGGATAGAGGATAGGATAGTATAGGATAGAGAATAGGATAGGATAGAGGATAGGGTAAGACAGAGGATTGGATGGAGGATAGGATAGGATAGTGGATATTATAGGATAGAGGATATGATAGGATAGAGGATAGGATAGGATAGAGGATAGGATAGGATAGAAGATAGGATAGGATAGAGGATACGATAGGATAGAGGATAGGATAGGGGATTTGATAGGATAGATGATAAGGTAGGATACTGTATAGGAGAGAGGATAGGATAGAGAATAGGTTAGTATAGAGAATAGGAACGGATAGATGATATTATAGGATAGAGGATAGGATATGATAGAGTATACGATATTATAGAGGGTAGGATAGGATAGAGCATAGGATAGGGGATTGGATAGGATAGGATAGAGGATAGGATAGGGGATTTGATAGGATAGAGGATAGGATAGGATAGAAGATAGGATAGGATAGAGGATAGGATAGGATAGAGGATAGGATAGGGGATTTGATAGGATGGAGGATAGGATAGGATAGAGGATAGGATAGGAAAGAGGATAGGATAGGATGGAGGATAGGAACGGATAGATGATATTATAGGATAGAGGATAGGATATGATAGAGTATTCGATATTATAGAGGGTAGGATAGGATAGAGCATAGGATAGGGGATTGGATAGGATAGAGGATAGATGATAGGATAGGATAGAGGATAGGATAGGGGATTTGATAGGATAGAGGATAGGATAGGATAGAAGATAGGATAGGATAGAGGATAGGATAGGACAGAGGATAGGATAGGATAGAAGATAGGATAGGATAGAGGATAGGATAGGATAGAGGATAGGATAGGATAGAGGATAGGATAGGATAGAGGATAGGATAGGGGATTTGATAGGATAGATGATAAGGTAGGATAAAAGATAGGATAGGATAGAGGATAGGATAGGATAGGGGATAGGATAGGGGATTTGATAGGATAGATGATAAGGTAGGATAAAAGATAGGATAGGATAGAGGATAGGATAGGATAGAGGATAGGATAGGATAGAGGATAGGATAGGATACAGGAAAGGATAGGATAGAGGATAGGATAGGATAGAGGATTGGATGGAGGATAGGATAGGATAGAGGATATTATAGGATAGAGGATATGATAGGATAGAGGATAGGATAGGATAGAGGATAGGATAGGGGATTTGATAGGATAGATGATAGGGTAGGATACTGTATAGGAGAGAGGATAGGATAGAGAATAGGTTAGTATAGAGAATAGGAACGGATAGATGATATTATAGGATAGAGGATAGGATATGATAGAGTATACGATATTATAGAGGGTAGGATAGGATAGAGCATAGGATAGGGGATTGGATAGGATAGGATAGATGATAGGATAGGATAGAGGATAGGATAGGATAGAGGATTGGATAGGATACAGGAAAGGATAGACTTGAGGATAGATGATAGGATAGGATAGAGGATTGGATAGGATACAGGATAGGATAGGATAGACGATAGGATAGGGGATTTGATAGGATAGAGGATAGGATAGGATAGAGGATAGGATAGGATAGAGGATAAGATAGGATAGAGGATAGGATAGGACCTATCCTCTAGGATAGGATAGGATAGAGGATAGGATAGGACAGAGGATAGGGTAGGGGATTTGATAGGATAGAGGATAGAATAGGATAGAGGATTGGATGGAGGTAGGATAGGATAGAGGATATTATAGGATAGAGGATATCATAGGATAGGATAGAGGATAGAGGATAGGATAGGATAGAGGATAGGATAGGATAGAGGATAGGATAGGGGATTTGATAGGATGGAGGGTAGGATAGGAAAGAGGATAGGATAGGAAAGAGGATAGGATAGGATGAAGGATAGGAACGGGTAGATGATATTATAGGATAGAGGATAGGATATGATAGAGTATACGATATTATAGAGGGTAGGATAGGATAGAGCATAGGATAGGGGATTGGAGAGGATAGAGGATAGATGATAGGATAGGATAGAGGATAGGATAGGGGATTTGATAGGATAGAGGATAGGATAGGATAGAATATAGGATAGGATAGAGGATAGGATAGGACAGAGGATAGGATAGGATAGAAGATAGGATAGGATAGAGGATAGGATAGGATAGAGGATAGGATAGGGGACTTGATAGGATAGATGATAAGGTAGGATAAAAGATAGGATAGGATAGAGGATAGGATAGGATAGAGGATAGGATAGGATAGAGGATAGGATAGGATACAGGATAGGATAGGATAGAGGATAGGATAGAGGATAGGATAGGATAGAGGATAGAGGATAGGATAGGGGATTTGATAGGATAGAGGATAGGATAGGATAGAAGATAGGATAGGATAGAGGATAGGATAGGATAGAGGATAGGATAGGATAGAGGATAGGACAGGATAGAGGATAGGATAGGATAGAAGATAGGATAGGATAGAGGATAGGATAGGATAGAGGATAGGATAGGGGATTTGATAGGACAGAGTATAGGATAGGATAGAAGATAGGATAGGATAGAGGATGAGGATAGGATAGAGGATAGGATAGGGGATTTGATAGGATAGATGATAAGGTAGGATAAAAGATAGGATAGGATAGAGGATAGGATAGGATAGAGGATAGGATAGGATAGAGGATAGGATAGGATACAGGATAGGATAGGATAGAGGATAGGATAGGATAGAGGATAGGATAGG
Source organism: Halictus rubicundus (assembly GCF_050948215.1). Lineage (NCBI taxonomy): Eukaryota > Metazoa > Arthropoda > Insecta > Hymenoptera > Halictidae > Halictus > Halictus rubicundus. The sequence continues at coordinate 78,259 of NW_027489079.1, read as the reverse complement.
ATAGAGGACAGGATAGGATACAGGATTGGATAGGATACAGGAAAGGATAGGATTGAGGATAGGATAGGATGGAGGATAGGATAGGATAGAGGATAGGATAGGATAGAGGATAGGATAGACGATAGGATAGGATAGAGGATTAGATAGGATAGAGGATATGATAGGATAGAGGATAGGATAGGATAGAGGATAGGATAGGATAGAGGATTGGATGGAGGATAGGATAGGATAGAGGATATTATAGGATAGAGGATATGATAGGATAGAGGATATAATAGGATAGAGGATTGGATAGGATAGAGGATAGGGTAGGGGATTTGATAGGATAGAGGATAGGATAGGATAGAAGATAGGATAGGATAGAGGATAAGATAGGATAGAGGATAGGATAGGATAGAGGATAGGATAGGATAGAGGATTGGATGGAGGATAGGATAGGATAGAGGATATTATAGGATAGAGAATATGATAGGATAGAGGATAGGATAGGATAGAGGATAGGATAGGATAGAAGATAGGATAGGATAGAGGATACGATAGGATAGAGGATAGGATAGGGGATTTGATAGGATAGATGATAGGGTAGGATACTGTATAGGAGAGAGGTTAGGATAGAGAATAGGTTAGTATAGAGAATAGGAACGGATAGATGATATTATAGGATAGAGGATAGAATATGATAGAATATAGGATAGGATAGAGGATAGGATAGGACAGAGGATAGGATAGGATAGAAGATAGGATAGGATAGAGGATAGGATAGGATAGAGGATAGGATAGGGGATTTGATAGGATAGATGATAAGGTAGGATAAAAGATAGGATAGGATAGAGGATAGGATAGGATACAGGATAGGATAGGATAGAGGATAGGATAGGGGATTTGATAGGATAGAGGATCCGATAGGATAGAGGATAGGATAGGATAGAGGATAGGATAGGATAGAGGATAGGATAGGATAGAGGATAGGATAGGATAGAGGATAGGATAGGATAGAGGATAGGATAGGATAGAGGATAGGATAGACGATAGGATAGGATAGAGGATAGGATAGAGGATAGGATAGGATAGAGGATAGAGGATAGGATAGGATAGAGGATAAGATAGGGGATTTGATAGGATAGAGGATAGGATAGGATAGAGGATAGGATAGGATACAGGATAGGATAGGATAGAGGATAGGATAGGGGATTTGATAGGATAGAGGATTCGATAGGATAGAGGATAGGATAGGATAGAGGATAGGATAGGATAGAGGATAGGATAGGATAGAGGATAGGATAGGATAGAGGATAGGATAGGATAGAGGATAGGATAGGATAGAGGATAGGATAGGATAGAGGATAGGATAGACGATAGGATAGGATAGAGGATAGGATAGAGGATAGGATAGGATAGAGGATAGAGGATAGGATAGGATAGAGGATAAGATAGGGGATTTGATAGGATAGAGGATAGGATAGGATAGAGGATAGGATAGGATAGAGGATAGGATAGGATAGAGGATAGGATAGGATAGAGGATAGGATAGGATAGAGGATAGGATAGGATAGAGGATAGGATAGACGATAGGATAGGATAGAGGATAGGATAGAGGATAAGATAGGATAGAGGATAGAGGATAGGATAGGATAGAGGATAAGATAGGGGATTTGATAGGATAGAGGATAGGATAGGATAGAGGATAGGATAGGATAGAGGATAGGATAGGATAGAGGATAGGATAGGATAGAGGATAGGATAGGATAGAGGATAGGATAGGATAGAGGATAGGATAGGATAGAGGATAGGATAGGATAGAGAACAGGATAGGATAGAGGATAGGATAGGATAGATAACAGGATAGGATACAGGATTGGATAGGATACAGGAAAGGATAGGATTGAGGATAGGATAGGATGGAGGATAGGATAGGATACAGGATAGAATAGGATAGAGGATAGGATAGACGATAGGATAGGACAGAGGATAGCATAGGATAGAGGATAGAGGATAGGATAGGATAAAGGATAGAGGATAGGATAGGACAGAGGATAGGGTAGGGGATTTGATAGGATAGAGGATAGGATAGGATAGAGGATAGGATAGAGGATAGGATAGGATAGAGGATAGGATAGGATAGAGGGTAGGATCGGAAAGAGGATAGGATAGGATAGAGGATAGGAAAGGATAGAGGATAGGATAGGACAGAGGATAGGATAGGACAGAGGATGGGATAGGGGATTTGATAGGATAGGATAGAGGATAGGATAGACGATAGGATAGGATAGAGGATTGGATAGGATAGAGGATAGATGATAGGATAGGATAGAGGATAGAGGATAGGATAGGGGATTTGATAGGATAGAGGATAGGATAGTATAGAGGATAGGATAGGATTGAGGATAGGATAGGATGGAGGATAGGATAGGGTAGAGGATAGGATAGGATAGAGGATAGGATAGACGATAGGATAGGATAGAGGATAGGATAGAGGATAGGATAGGATAGGATAGAGGATAGGATAGGATAGAGGATAGGATAGGATAGAGGATAGGATAGGATAGAGGATAGGATAGGATAGAGGATAGGATAGGATAGAGGATAGGATAGACGATAGGATAGGATAGAGGATAGGATAGAGGATAAGATAGGATAGAGGATAGAGGATAGGATAGGATAGAGGATAAGATAGGGGATTTGATAGGATAGAGGATAGGATAGGATAGAGGATAGGATAGGATAGAGGATAGGATAGGATAGAGGATAGGATAGGATAGAGGATAGGATAGGATAGAGGATAGGATAGGATAGAGGATAGGATAGGATAGAGGATAGGATAGGATAGAGAACAGGATAGGATAGAGGATAGGATAGGATAGATAACAGGATAGGATACAGGATTGGATAGGATACAGGAAAGGATAGGATTGAGGATAGGATAGGATGGAGGATAGGATAGGATACAGGATAGAATAGGATAGAGGATAGGATAGACGATAGGATAGGACAGAGGATAGCATAGGATAGAGGATAGAGGATAGGATAGGATAAAGGATAGAGGATAGGATAGGACAGAGGATAGGGTAGGGGATTTGATAGGATAGAGGATAGGATAGGATAGAGGATAGGATAGAGGATAGGATAGGATAGAGGATAGGATAGGATAGAGGGTAGGATCGGAAAGAGGATAGGATAGGATAGAGGATAGGAAAGGATAGAGGATAGGATAGGACAGAGGATAGGATAGGACAGAGGATGGGATAGGGGATTTGATAGGATAGGATAGAGGATAGGATAGACGATAGGATAGGATAGAGGATTGGATAGGATAGAGGATAGATGATAGGATAGGATAGAGGATAGAGGATAGGATAGGGGATTTGATAGGATAGAGGATAGGATAGTATAGAGGATAGGATAGGATTGAGGATAGGATAGGATGGAGGATAGGATAGGGTAGAGGATAGGATAGGATAGAGGATAGGATAGACGATAGGATAGGATAGAGGATAGGATAGAGGATAGGATAGGATAGGATAGAGGATAAGATAGGGGATTTGATAGGATAGAGTATAGGATAGGCTGGAGGATTGGATAGGATAGAGGATAGATGATAGGATAGGATAGAGGATAGGATAGGGGATTTGATAGGATAGAGGATAGGACAGGATAGAAGATAGGATAGGATAGAGGATAGATGATAGGATAGGATAGAGGATAGGATAGGGGATAGGATAGGATAGAGGATAGGATAGGTTAGAAGATAGGATAGGATAGAGGATAGGATAGGATAGAGGATAGGATAGGATAGAGGACAGGATAGGATACAGGATTGGATAGGATACAGGAAAGGATAGGATAGAGGATAGGATAGGATAGAGGATAGGATAGGATAGAGGATAGGATAGGATAGAGGATAGGATAGGATAGAAGAATAGGATAGGATAGAGGACAGGATAGGGGATTTGATAGGATAGAAGATAGGATAGGATAGAGGATAGGATAGGATAGAGGATAGGATAGGATAGAGGATAGGATAGGATAGGATAGAGGATAGGATAGGATAGGATAGAGGATAGGATAGGATAGGATAGAGGATAGGATAGGATAGAGGATAGGATAGGATAGAGGACAGGATAGGATACAGGATTGGATAGGATACAGGAAAGGATAGGATAGAGGATAGGATAGGATAGAGGATAGGATAGGATAGAGGATAGGATAGGATAGAGGATAGGATAGGATAGAGGATAGGATAGGATAGAGGATAGGATAGGATAGAAGAATAGGATAGGATAGAGGATAGAGTATAGGATAGGATAGAGGATAGGATAGGATAGAGGATAGGATAGGACAGAGGATAGGGTAGGGGATTTGATAGGATAGAGGATAGGATAGGATAGAGGATAGGATAGAGGATAGGATAGGATAGGATAGAGGATAGGATAGGATAGAGGATAGGATAGGATAGAGGGTAGGATCGGAAAGAGGATAGGATAGGATAGAGGATAGGAAAGGATGGAGGATAGGATAGGACAGAGGATAGGATAGGACAGAGGATAGGATAGGACAGAGGATAGGATAGGGGATTTGATAGGATAGGATAGAGGTTACGATAGGATAGAGGATAGGATAGGACAGAGGATAGGATAGGGGATTTGATAGGATAGAGGATAGGATAGGATAGAGGATTGGATAGGATAGAGTATAGATGATAGGATAGGATAGAAGATAGGATAGGATAGAGGGCAGGATAGGATAGAGGATAGGATAGGATAGAGGATAGGATAGGATAGAAGATAGGATAGGATAGGGGATAGGATAGGATACAGGATTGGATAGGATACAGGAAAGGATAGGTTTGAGGATAGGATAGGATGGAGGATAGGATAGGATAGAGTATAGGATAGGATAGAGGATAGGATAGACGATAGGATAGGATAGAGGATAGGATAGGATAGAGGATAGGATAGGATAGAGGATAGGATAGGATAGAGGATAGGATAGGATAGAGGATAGGATAGGATAGGACAGAGGATAGGATAGGGGATTTGATAGGATAGAGGATAGGATAGGATAGAGGATTGGATAGGATAGAGGATAGATGATAGGATAGGATAGAGGATAGATGATAGGATAGGATAGAGGATAGGATAGGGGATTTGATAGGATAGAAGATAGGATAGGATAGAGGATAGGATAGGATAGAGGATAGGATAGGATAGAGGATAGGATAGGATAGGATAGAGGATAGGATAGGATAGGATAGAGGATAGGATAGGATAGGATAGAGGATAGGATAGGATAGAGGATAGGATAGGATAGAGGACAGGATAGGATACAGGATTGGATAGGATACAGGAAAGGATAGGATAGAGGATAGGATAGGATAGAGGATAGGATAGGATAGAGGATAGGATAGGATAGAGGATAGGATAGGATAGAAGAATAGGATAGGATAGAGGACAGGATAGGGGATTTGATAGGATAGAGTATAGGATAGGCTGGAGGATTGGATAGGATAGAGGATAGATGATAGGATAGGATAGAGGATAGGATAGGGGATTTGATAGGATAGAGGATAGGACAGGATAGAAGATAGGATAGGATAGAGGATAGATGATAGGATAGGATAGAGGATAGGATAGGGGATAGGATAGGATAGAGGATAGGATAGGTTAGAAGATAGGATAGGATAGAGGATAGGATAGGATAGAGGATAGGATAGGATAGAGGACAGGATAGGATACAGGATTGGATAGGATACAGGAAAGGATAGGATAGAGGATAGGATAGGATAGAGGATAGGATAGGATAGAGGATAGGATAGGATAGAGGATAGGATAGGATAGAAGAATAGGATAGGATAGAGGACAGGATAGGGGATTTGATAGGATAGAGTATAGGATAGGCTGGAGGATTGGATAGGATAGAGGATAGATGATAGGATAGGATAGAGGATAGGATAGGGGATTTGATAGGATAGAGAATAGGACAGGATAGAAGATAGGATAGGATAGAGGATAGATGATAGGATAGGATAGAGGATAGGATAGAGGATAAGATAGGATAGAGGATAGGATAGGATAGAGGATAGAGTATAGGATAGGATAGAGGATAGGATAGGACAGAGGATGGGGTAGGGGATTTGATAGGATAGAGGATAGGATAGGATAGAAGATAGGATAGGATAGAGGATAGGATAGGATAGAGGATAGGATAGGATAGAGGATAGGATAGGATAGAGGATAGGATAGGATAGAAGAATAGGATAGGATAGAGGACAGGATAGGGGATTTGATAGGATAGAGTATAGGATAGGCTGGAGGATTGGATAGGATAGAGGATAGATGATAGGATAGGATAGAGGATAGGATAGGGGATTTGATAGGATAGAGGATAGGACAGGATAGAAGATAGGATAGGATAGAGGATAGATGATAGGATAGGATAGAGGATAGGATAGGATCGAGGATAGGATAGGATAGAAGATAGGATAGGATAGAGGATAGGATAGTATAGAGGATAGGATAGGATAGAGGATAGAGGATAGGATAGGATAGAGGATAGGATAGGATAGAGGATAGGATAGGATAGAGGATAGGATAGGATAGAGGATAGGATAGGACAGAGGATAGGGTAGGGGATTTGATAGGATAGAGGATAGGATAGGATAGAGGATAGGATAGAGGATAGGATAGGATAGGATAGAGGATAGGATAGGATAGAGGATAGGATAGGATAGAGGATAGGATAGGATAGAGGGTAGGATCGGAAAGAGGATAGGATAGGATAGAGGATAGGAAAGGATGGAGGATAGGATAGGACAGAGGATAGGATAGGACAGAGGATAGGATAGGACAGAGGATAGGATAGGGGATTTGATAGGATAGGATAGAGGATAGGATAGACGATAGGATAGGATAGAGCACAGGATAGGATAGACGATAGGATAGGATAGAGCATAGGATAGGATAGAGGATAGGATAGGATAGAGGATAGGATAGGATAGAGGGTAGGATAGAATAGAGGACAGGATAGGATACAGGATTGGATAGGATACAGGAAAGGATAGGATTGAGGATAGGATAGGATGGAGGATAGGATAGGATAGAGTATAGGATAGGATAGAGGATAGGATAGACGATAGGATAGGATAGAGGATAGGATAGGATAGATTATAGGATAGGATAGAGGATAGGATAGGACAGAGGATAGGATAGGGGATTTGATAGGATAGAGGATAGGATAGGATAGAGGATTGGATAGGATAGAGGATAGATGATAGGATAGGATAGACGATAGGATGGGGGATTTGATAGGATAGAGGATAGGATAGGATGGAAGATAGGATAGGATAGAGGATAGATGATAGGATAGGATAGAGGATAGGATAGGGGATAGGATAGGATAGAGGATAGGATAGGATAGAAGATAGGATAGGATAGAGGATAGGATAGGATAGAGGATAAGATAGGATAGAGGATAGGATAGGATAGAGCATAGAGGATAGGATAGGATAGAGGATAGGATAGGAAAGAGGATAGGGTAGGGGATTTGATAGGATAGAGGATAGGATAGGATAGAAGATAGGAGAGGATAGAGGATAGGATAGGATAGAGGATAGGATAGGATAGAGGATAGGATAGGATAGAGTATAGGATAGGATAGAAGATAGGATAGGATAGAGGATAGGATAGGATAGAGGATAGGATAGGATAGAGGATAGAGGATAGAGGATAGGATAGGATAGAGGATAGGATAGGATAGAGGATAGGATAGGATAGAGGATAGGATAGGATACAGGATTGGATAGGATACAGGAAAGGATAGGTTTGAGAATAGGATAGGATGGAGGATAGGATAGGATAGAGTATAGGATAGGATAGAGGATAGGATAGACGATAGGATTGGATAGAGGATAGGATAGGATAGAGGATAGGATAGGATAGAGGATAGGATAGGATAGAGGATAGGATAGGACAGAGGATAGGATAGGGGATTTGATAGGATAGAGGATAGGATAGGATAGAGGATTGGATAGGATAGAGGATAGATGATAGGATAGGATAGAGGATAGGATAGGGGATTTGATAGGATAGAAGATAGGATAGGATAGAGGATAGGATAGGATAGAGGATAGGATAGGATAGAGGATAGGATAGGATAGAGGATAGGATAGTATAGAGGATAGGATAGGATAGAGGATAGAGGATAGGATAGGATAGAGGATAGGATAGGATAGAGGATAGGATAGGATAGAGGATAGGATAGGATAGAGGATAGGATAGGATAGAGGATAGGGTAGGGGATTTGATAGGATAGAGGATAGGATAGGATAGAGGATAGGATAGGATAGAGGGTAGGATAGAATAGAGGACGGGATAGGATACAGGATTGGATAGGATACAGGAAAGGATAGGATTGAGGATAGGATAGGATGGAGGATAGGATAGGATAGAGTATAGGATAGGATAGAGGATAGGATAGACGATAGGATAGGATAGAGGATAGGATAGGATAGAGGATAGGATAGGATAGAGGATAGAGGATAGGATAGGATAGAGGATAGGATAGGACAGAGGATAGGGTAGGGGTTTTGATAGCATAGAGGATAGGATAGGATAGAAGATAGGATAGGATAGAGGATAGGATAGGATAGAGGATAGGATAGGATAGAGTATAGGATAGGATAGAAGATAGGATAGGATAGAGGATAGGATAGGATAGAGGATAGTATAGGATAGAGGATAGAGGATAGGATAGGATAGAGGATAGGATAGGATAGAGGATAGGATAGGATAGAGGATAGGATAGGACAGAGGATAGGGTAGGGGATTTGATAGGATAGAGGATAGGAAAGGATAGAGGATAGGATAGGACAGAGGATAGGATAGGACAGAGGATAGGATAGGGGATTTGATAGGATAGGATAGAGGATAGGATAGAGGATAGGATAGGATAGAGGGTAGGATAGAATAGAGGACAGGATAGGATACAGGATTGGATAGGATACAGGAAAGGATAGGATTGAGGATAGGATAGGATGGAGGATAGGATAGGATAGAGTATAGGATAGGATAGAGGATAGGATAGACGATAGGATAGGATAGAGGATAGGATAGGATAGATTATAGGATAGGATAGAGGATAGGATAGGACAGAGGATAGGATAGGGGATTTGATAGGATAGAGGATAGGATAGGATAGAGGATTGGATAGGATAGAGGATAGATGATAGGATAGGATAGACGATAGGATGGGGGATTTGATAGGATAGAGGATAGGATAGGATGGAAGATAGGATAGAGGATAGGATAGGATGGAAGATAGGATAGGATAGAGGATAGATGATAGGATAGGATAGAGGATAGGATAGGGGATAGGATAGGATAGAGGATAGGATAGGATAGAAGATAGGATAGGATAGAGGATAGGATAGGATAGAGGATAAGATAGGATAGAGGATAGGATAGGATAGAGCATAGAGGATAGGATAGGATAGAGGATAGGATAGGAAAGAGGATAGGGTAGGGGATTTGATAGGATAGAGGATAGGATAGGATAGAAGATAGGAGAGGATAGAGGATAGGATAGGATAGAGGATAGGATAGGATAGAGGATAGGATAGGATAGAGTATAGGATAGGATAGAAGATAGGATAGGATAGAGGATAGGATAGGATAGAGGATAGGATAGGATAGAGGATAGAGGATAGAGGATAGGATAGGATAGAGGATAGGATAGGATAGAGGATAGGATAGGATAGAGGATAGGATAGGATACAGGATTGGATAGGATACAGGAAAGGATAGGTTTGAGAATAGGATAGGATGGAGGATAGGATAGGATAGAGTATAGGATAGGATAGAGGATAGGATAGACGATAGGATTGGATAGAGGATAGGATAGGATAGAGGATAGGATAGGATAGAGGATAGGATAGGATAGAGGATAGGATAGGACAGAGGATAGGATAGGGGATTTGATAGGATAGAGGATAGGATAGGATAGAGGATTGGATAGGATAGAGGATAGATGATAGGATAGGATAGAGGATAGGATAGGGGATTTGATAGGATAGAAGATAGGATAGGATAGAGGATAGGATAGGATAGAGGATAGGATAGGATAGAGGATAGGATAGGATAGAGGATAGGATAGTATAGAGGATAGGATAGGATAGAGGATAGAGGATAGGATAGGATAGAGGATAGGATAGGATAGAGGATAGGATAGGATAGAGGATAGGATAGGATAGAGGATAGGATAGGATAGAGGATAGGATAGGATAGAGGATAGGGTAGGGGATTTGATAGGATAGAGGATAGGATAGGATAGAGGATAGGATAGGATAGAGGATAGGATAGAGGATAGGATAGGATAGAGGATAGGATAGGATAGAGGGTAGGATCGGAAAGAGGATAGGATAGGATAGAGGATAGGAAAGGAAAGAGGATAGGATAGGACAAAGGATAGGATAGGACAGAGGATAGGATAGGATAGAGGATAGGATAGGACAGAGGATAGGATAGGGGATTTGATAGGATAGGATAGAGGATAGGATAGAGCATAGGATAGGATAGAGGATAGGATAGGATAGAGGATAGGATAGGATAGAGGGTAGGATAGAATAGAGGACGGGATAGGATACAGGATTGGATAGGATACAGGAAAGGATAGGATTGAGGATAGGATAGGATGGAGGATAGGATAGGATAGAGTATAGGATAGGATAGAGGATAGGATAGACGATAGGATAGGATAGAGGATAGGATAGGATAGAGGATAGGATAGGATAGAGGATAGAGGATAGGATAGGATAGAGGATAGGATAGGACAGAGGATAGGGTAGGGGTTTTGATAGCATAGAGGATAGGATAGGATAGAAGATAGGATAGGATAGAGGATAGGATAGGATAGAGGATAGGATAGGATAGAGTATAGGATAGGATAGAAGATAGGATAGGATAGAGGATAGGATAGGATAGAGGATAGGATAGGATAGAGGATAGAGGATAGGATAGGATAGAGGATAGGATAGGATAGAGGATAGGATAGGATAGAGGATAGGATAGGACAGAGGATAGGGTAGGGGATTTGATAGGATAGAGGATAGGAAAGGATAGAGGATAGGATAGGACAGAGGATAGGATAGGACAGAGGATAGGATAGGGGATTTGATAGGATAGGATAGAGGATAGGATAGACGATAGGATAGGATAGAGCATAGGATAGGATAGACGATAGGATAGGATAGAGCATAGGATAGGATAGAGGATAGGATAGGATAGAGGATAGGATAGGATAGAGGGTAGGATAGAATAGAGGACAGGATAGGATACAGGATTGGATAGGATACAGGAAAGGATAGGATAGAAGATAGGATAGGATAGAGGATAGGATAGTATAGAGGATAGGATAGGATAGAGGATAGAGGATAGGATAGGATAGAGGATAGGATAGGATAGAGGATAGGATAGGATAGAGGATAGGATAGGATAGAGGATAGGATAGGACAGAGGATAGGGTAGGGGATTTGATAGGATAGAGGATAGGATAGGATAGAGTATAGGATAGGATAGAAGATAGGATAGTATAGAGGATAGGATAGGATAGAGGATAGGATAGGATAGAGGATAGGATAGGATAGAGGATAGGATAGGATAGAGGATAGAGGATAGAGGATAGGATAGGATAGAGGATAGGATAGGATAGAGGATAGAGGATAGGATAGGATAGAGGATAGGATAGGATAGAGGATAGGATAGGATAGAGGATAGGATAGGACAGAGGATAGGGTAGGGGATTTGATAGGATAGAGGATAGGATAGGATAGAAGATAGGATAGGATAGAGGACAGGATAGGATAGAGGATAGGATAGGATAGAGGATAGGATAGGATAGAGGATAGGATAGGATAGAAGCTAGGATAGGATAGAGGACAGGATAGGATAGAGGATAGGATAGGATAGAGGATAGGATAGGATAGAAGATAGGATAGGATAGAGGATAGGATAGGATAGAGGATAGGATAGGATAGAGGATAGGATAGGATAGAGGATAGAGGATAGGATAGGATAGAGGATAGGATAGGATAGAGTATAGGATAGGATAGAAGATAGGATAGGATAGAGGATAGGATAGGATAGAGGATAGGATAGGATAGAGGATAGGATAGGATAGAGGATAGGATAGGATAGAGGATAGAGGATAGGATAGGATAGAGGATAGGATAGGATAGAGGATAGGATAGGACAGAGGATAGGATAGGGGATTTGATAGGATAGAAGATAGGATAGGATAGAGGATAGGATAGGATAGAGGATAGGATAGGATAGAGGATAGGTGGGATAGAAGATAGGATAGGATAGAGGATAGGATAGTATAGAGGATAGGATAGGATAGAGGATAGAGGATAGGATAGGATAGAGGATAGGATAGGATAGAGGATAGGATAAGACAGAGGATAGGGTGGGGGATTTGATAGGATAGAGGATAGGATAGGATAGAAGATAGGATAGGATAGAGGATAGGATAGGATAGAGGATAGGATAGGATAGAGGATAGGTGGGATAGAAGATAGGATAGGATAGAGGATAGGATAGTATAGAGGATAGGATAGGATAGAGGATAGAGGATAGGATAGGATAGAGGATAGGATAGGATAGAGGATAGGATAAGACAGAGGATAGGGTGGGGGATTTGATAGGATAGAGGATAGGATAGGATAGAAGATAGGATAGGATAGAGGACAGGATAGGATAGAGGATAGGATAGGATAGAGGATAGGATAGGATAGAGGATAGGATAGGATAGAAGATAGGATAGGATAGAGGACAGGATAGGATAGAGGATAGGATAGGATAGAGGATAGGATAGGATAGAAGATAGGATAGGATAGAGGATAGGATAGGATAGAGGATAAGATAGGATAGAGGATAGGATATTGATAGAGGATAGGATAGGATAGAGGATAGAGGATAGGATAGGATAGAGGATAGGATAGGACAGAGGATAGGGTAGGGGTTTTGATAGGATAGAGGATAGGATAGGATAGAAGATAGGATAGGATAGAGGATAGGATAGGATAGAGTATAGGATAGGATAGAAGATAGGATAGGATAGAGGATAGGATAGGATAGAGGATAGAGGATAGGATAGGATAGAGGATAGGATAGGATAGAGGATAGGATAGGATAGAGGATAGGATAGGACAGAGGATAGGGTAGGGGATTTGATAGGATAGAGGATAGGATAGGATAGAAGATAGGATAGGATAGAGGACAGGATAGGATAGAGGACAGGATAGGATAGGGATAGGATAGGATAGAGGATAGGATAGGATAGAAGATAGGATAGGATAGAGGATAGGATAGGATAGAGGATAGGATAGGATAGAGGATAGGATAGGACAGAGGATAGGATAGGGGATTTGATAGGATAGAAGATAGGATAGGATAGAGGATAGGATAGGATCGAGGATAGGATAGGATAGAGGATAGGTGGGATAGAAGATAGGATAGGATAGAGGATAGGATAGAATAGAGGATAGGATAGGATAGAGGATAGAGGATAGAGGATAGAGGATAGGATAGGATAGAGGATAGGATAGGATAGAGGATAGGATAGGATAGAGGATAGGATAGGACAGAGGATAGGGTAGGGGATTTGATAGGATAGAGGATAGGATAGGATAGAGGATAGGATAGAGGATAGGATAGGATAGAGGGTAGGATAGGGTAGAGGACAGGATAGGATAGAGGATAGGATAGGATAGAGGATAGGATAGGATAGAAGATAGGATAGGATAGATGATAGGATAGGATAGAGGATAGGATAGGATAGAGGATAGGATAGGATAGAAGATAGGATAGGATAGAGGATAGGATAGTATAGAGGATAGGATAGGATAGAGCATAGGATAGGATAGAAGATAGGATAGGATGGAGGATAGGATAGGATAGAGTATAGGATAGGATAGAGGATAGGATAGACGATAGGATAGGATAGAGGATAGGATAGGATAGAGGATAGGATAGGATAGAGGATAGGATAGGTCAGAGGATAGGATAGGGGATTTGATAGGATAGAGGATAGGATAGGATAGAGGATTGGATAGGATAGAGGATAGATGATAGGATAGGATAGAGGATAGGATAGGGGATTTGATAGGATAGAGGATAGGATAGGATAGAAGATAGGATAGGATAGAGGATAGATGATAGGATAGGATAGAGGATAGGATAGGATAGAGGATTGGATAGGATAGAGGATAGATGATAGGATAGGATAGAGGATAGGATAGGGGATTTGATAGGATAGAGGATAGGATAGGATAGAAGATAGGATAGGATAGAGGATAGATGATAGGATAGGATAGAGGATAGGATAGGGGATAGGATAGGATAGAGGATAGGATAGGATAGAGGATAAGATAGGATAGAGGATAGGATAGGATAGAGGGTAGAGGATAGGATAGGATAGAGGATAGAGGATAGGATAGGATAGAGGATAGGATAGGATAGAGGATAGGATAGGATAGAGGATAGGATAGGACAGAGGATAGGGTAGGGTATTTGATAGGATAGAGGATAGGATAGGATAGATGATAGGATAGAGGATAGGATAGGATAGAAGATAGGATAGGATAGAGGACAGGATAGGATAGAGGATAGGATAGGATACAGGATTTTATAGGATACAGGAAAGGATAGGTTTGAGGATAGGATAGGATGGAGGATAGGATAGGATAGAGTATAGGATAGGATAGAGGATAGGATAGACGATAGGATAGGATAGAGGATAGGATAGGATAGAGCATAGGATAGGATAGAGGATAGGATAGGATAGAGGATAGGATAGGATAGAGGATAGGATAGGACAGAAGATAGGATAGGATAGAGGATAGGATAGGATACAGGATTTTATAGGATACAGGAAAGGATAGGTTTGAGGATAGGATAGGATGGAGGATAGGATAGGATAGAGTATAGGATAGGATAGAGGATAGGATAGACGATAGGATAGGATAGAGGATAGGATAGGATAGAGCATAGGATAGGATAGAGGATAGGATAGGATAGAGGATAGGATAGGATAGAGTATAGGATAGGATAGAGGATAGGATAGACGATAGGATAGGATAGAGGATAGGATAGGATAGAGGATAGGATAGGATAGAGGATAGGATAGGACAGAGGATAGGATAGGGGATTTGATAGGATAGAGGATAGGATAGGATAGAGGATTGGATAGGATAGAGGATAGATGATAGGATAGGATAGAGGATAGATAGGGGATTTGATAGGATAGAGGATAGGATAGGATAGAGGATAGGATAGGATAGAAGATAGGATAGGATAGAGGATAGGATAGTATAGAGGATAGGATAGGATAGAGCATAGGATAGGATAGAAGATAGGATAGGATGGAGGATAGGATAGGATAGAGTATAGGATAGGATAGAGGATAGGATAGACGATAGGATAGGATAGAGGATAGGATAGGATAGAGGATAGGATAGGATAGAGGATAGGATAGGTCAGAGGATAGGATAGGGGATTTGATAGGATAGAGGATAGGATAGGATAGAGGATTGGATAGGATAGAGGATAGATGATAGGATAGGATAGAGTATAGGATAGGGGATTTGATAGGATAGAGGATAGGATAGGATAGAAGATAGGATAGGATAGAGGATAGATGATAGGATAGGATAGAGGATAGGATAGGATAGAGGATTGGATAGGATAGAGGATAGATGATAGGATAGGATAGAGGATAGGATAGGGGATTTGATAGGATAGAGGATAGGATAGGATAGAAGATAGGATAGGATAGAGGATAGATGATAGGATAGGATAGAGGATAGGATAGGGGATAGGATAGGATAGAGGATAGGATAGGATAGAGGATAAGATAGGATAGAGGATAGGATAGGATAGAGGGTAGAGGATAGGATAGAAGATAGGATAGGATAGAGGATAGGATAGGATAGAGGATAGGATAGGATAGAGGATAGAGGATAGGATAGGATAGAGGATAGGATAGACGATAGGATAGGATAGAGGATAGGATAGGATAGAGCATAGGATAGGATAGAGGATAGGATAGGATAGAGGATAGGATAGGATAGAGGATAGGATAGGACAGAAGATAGGATGGGATAGAGGATAGGATAGGATACAGGATTTTATAGGATACAGGAAAGGATAGGTTTGAGGATAGGATAGGATGGAGGATAGGATAGGATAGAGTATAGGATAGGATAGAGGATAGGATAGACGATAGGATAGGATAGAGGATAGGATAGGATAGAGCATAGGATAGGATAGAGGATAGGATAGGATAGAGGATAAGATAGGATAGAGTATAGGATAGGATAGAGGATAGGATAGACGATAGGATAGGATAGAGGATAGGATAGGATAGAGGATAGGATAGGATAGAGGATAGGATAGGACAGAGGATAGGATAGGGGATTTGATAGGATAGAGGATAGGATAGGATAGAGGATTGGATAGGATAGAGGATAGATGATAGGATAGGATAGAGGATAGATAGGGGATTTGATAGGATAGAGGATAGGATAGGATAGAGGATAGGATAGGATAGAAGATAGGATAGGATAGAGGATAGGATAGTATAGAGGATAGGATAGGATAGAGCATAGGATAGGATAGAAGATAGGATAGGATGGAGGATAGGATAGGATAGAGTATAGGATAGGATAGAGGATAGGATAGACGATAGGATAGGATAGAGGATAGGATAGGATAGAGGATAGGATAGGATAGAGGATAGGATAGGTCAGAGGATAGGATAGGGGATTTGATAGGATAGAGGATAGGATAGGATAGAGGATTGGATAGGATAGAGGATAGATGATAGGATAGGATAGAGGATAGGATAGGGGATTTGATAGGATAGAGGATAGGATAGGATAGAAGATAGGATAGGATAGAGGATAGATGATAGGATAGGATAGAGGATAGGATAGGATAGAGGATTGGATAGGATAGAGGATAGATGATAGGATAGGATAGAGGATAGGATAGGGGATTTGATAGGATAGAGGATAGGATAGGATAGAAGATAGGATAGGATAGAGGATAGATGATAGGATAGGATAGAGGATAGGATAGGGGATAGGATAGGATAGAGGATAGGATAGGATAGAGGATAAGATAGGATAGAGGATAGGATAGGATAGAGGGTAGAGGATAGGATAGAAGATAGGATAGGATAGAGGATAGGATAGGATAGAGGATAGGATAGGATAGAGGATAGAGGATAGGATAGGATAGAGGATAGGATAGGATAGAGGATAGGATAGGATAGAGGATAGGATAGGATAGAGGATAGGATAGGACAGAGGATAGGGTAGGGTATTTGATAGGATAGAGGATAGGATAGGATAGAAGATAGGATAGGATAGAGGACAGGATAGGATAGAGGATAGGATAGGATACAGGATTTTATAGGATACAGGAAAGGATAGGTTTGAGGATAGGATAGGATGGAGGATAGGATAGGATAGAGTATAGGATAGGATAGAGCATAGGATAGGATAGAGGATAGGATAGGATAGAGGATAGGATAGGATAGAGGATAGGATAGGACAGAAGATAGGATAGGATAGAGGATAGGATAGGATACAGGATTTTATAGGATACAGGAAAGGATAGGTTTGAGGATAGGATAGGATGGAGGATAGGATAGGATAGAGTATAGGATAGGATAGAGGATAGGATAGACGATAGGATAGGATAGAGGATAGGATAGGATAGAGCATAGGATAGGATAGAGGATAGGATAGGATAGAAGATAGGATAGGATAGAGTATAGGATAGGATAGAGGATAGGATAGACGATAGGATAGGATAGAGGATAGGATAGGATAGAGGATAGGATAGGATAGAGGATAGGATAGGACAGAGGATAGGATAGGGGATTTGATAGGATAGAGGATAGGATAGGATAGAGGATTGGATAGGATAGAGGATAGATGATAGGATAGGATAGAGGATAGATAGGGGATTTGATAGGATAGAGGATAGGATAGGATAGAAGATAGGATAGGATAGAGGATAGATGATAGGATGGGATAGAGGATAGGATAGGGGATAGGATAGGATAGAGGATAGGATAGGATAGAGGATAAGATAGGATAGAGGATAGGATAGGATAGAGGATAGAGGATAGGATAGGATAGAGGATAGGATAGGACAGAGGATAGGGTAGGGGTTTTGATAGGATAGAGGATAGGATAGGATAGAAGATAGGATAGGATAGAGGATAGGATAGGATAGAGGATAGGATAGGATAGAGGATAGGATAGGATAGAGTATAGGATAGGATAGAAGATAGGATAGGATAGAGGATAGGATAGGATAGAGGATAGGATAGGATAGAGGATAGAGGATAGGATAGGATAGAGGATAGGATAGGATAGAGGATAGGATAGGATAGAGGATAGGATAGGACAGAGGATAGGGTAGGGGATTTGATAGGATAGAGGATAGGAAAGGATAGAGGATAGGATAGGACAGAGGATAGGATAGGACAGAGGATAGGATAGGGGATTTGATAGGATAGGATAGAGGATAGGATAGACGATAGGATAGGATAGAGCATAGGATAGGATAGACGATAGGATAGGATAGAGCATAGGATAGGATAGAGGATAGGATAGGATAGAGGATAGGATAGGATAGAGGGTAGGATAGAATAGAGGACAGGATAGGATACAGGATTGGATAGGATACAGGAAAGGATAGGATAGAAGATAGGATAGGATAGAGGATAGGATAGGATAGAGGATAGGATAGGATAGAGGATAGGATAGGATAGAGGATAGGATAGGATAGAGGATAGAGGATAGGATAGGATAGAGGATAGGATAGGATAGAGGATAGGATAGTGTAACGAGTCCGTTTCCCGGCGGATTCGTCACAACGTATTTCCTCGCGGCCGGATTTGGCTCGCCGTGCCAGGGTTCTCGCAGGATAACGCGAGGGTTACGGCGGGGTCGCGGACGGTCGGGCACGGGTGTTTAACGACGCGAGTATTCCGAACGTTCGTCACTGTCCCGGCTTCGCGTGGCGGCGGTCGTCGGTCGCGATTCGTGCCTCAGGTTACGGCGAGGTCGGGGCCGTACGCGGCGGCGTATCCGGACCAGGGTGGTTTCGACGGGCGGAGAGCCCGTGCCCCAGGGCGGCCGGCGAGGGGCCGGCTGCGGGTGGTTCGCTCTCCGTGGGTGTGTGGGCGGAAGCGGAGGTATCGGGTTAACGGAGAAGTAAGGTACTCACTCTGGATCCGGTCCTCGATCGCTCGGCGTTCGGGGCGGCTCTCCAGATGAACGGGCACGCAGCGGCGTAGGTCGGTGTTCGCGGGTCGCGAATAACTCGTCACACTCGAGAATATCGGATCCGCGGCGAACTAGTACTCGCGGAACTCGGCGGGCGGTTTCTCGGCGACGGAACGGCGCGAGTCGATCGTATCCGGGCGGTCGATATCGGCGGCAGGTGAAACGATTCCAAGCAACCGATCGCTATCGCGGCGGAAAACCAAAGAGACCGTTTTCCGGTCCGTCTCTCTCGTCTTGCCGGGCGAGGGGGTGCGGTGCGGCACGGTTCGCGGCCGGCTTTTCCGGTGTCGTCACGCATCCGGCGCGCCGGTGTCGCATCATGGCGGGTTCCGGTTCCCGCCAAGATCGGTTCGGTGGTGCGGGGCTCGCGGGGGGGCTCGCGGGTACCGGCGGATCTCGGTATCCGTCGGTCGTGTTCGGGGGCTCGGATTCGGGCGCGTGCGGTCAGGAACAGGCCTGGCGCAGCCAGGTCTGTTACACCCCCCCCTTACGTCGCGGCGGCGAGCGCGAGACAGTCTTTTACTTCGGCAGGACGGGACCTTACGTACTAAACCTAACCTAGCTTAACCTAACGCGGGGCTGTACACTTAATCTAACTTAACCTACGCGGGCGCTGTACACTTAATCTAACTTAACCTACGCGGGCGCTGTACACTTACTCTAACTTAACCTACGCGAATACTATACACTTAACACTACTTAACCTATCCAAACACTGTACACTTAACACTACTTAACCTAAGCAAACACTGTACACTTAACACTACTTAACCTAACTTAACCTAGGATATGGCGTCCGTTCACCCCCGCCGGGGTGACGTCGCGGGTGCCCCGTGGGGCCACGTCCTCGCGCACCTCACGCACTGTCGTGGCCGCGTCCCGGTTGGCGTCGACGGCGTGGTGGGGCCGGCTCGGCCGGGATCCGGACGGCCGGCGGGCGGCGGATGCAGCGCGTCAGGCGGCCATCGCTCCCAAACACCAGTCTCCATCGCTCGAACCCGGGCGGTACCGTGACATACGCGCGGCCTCGCGCGATTAGCCGCAGCGGCACCTCGGCCTGTCGTCCCGTCGGCAGCAAGAACCACGCACTCGGGAACGTGGGGGGTCGTCCCTGGAAGGGGACCGGGTCCCACTGCATATGGGGGCGGTCCGCGTCGCGGACCGGGCATCCCCCGTTGGGGGGCGTCACTCCTTCCGTTGGTCTCGCCTGGCGGCGCCGGGTCGTGGGTCCCTGGGGTGACCTCGGGGTTTCCGGGGCCCGGGCTGGCGTGGCTGCGGCGCGTGTCGGGGTCGGCGGGGCGTCCTCCGTCTGGATCCCGATCGTCCGTGTGGCGGGGGTCGTGGTGGCGGCCATCGGTCGGCGCCTCGGCGCCGGTACCGGGCGCGGGGTCTGCTCCGGCGGGGGCGGCTCCGTGACCGCCCAGGCCGTGACGGCGGGGGCGGGTTGCGCCCCGACGGGGTCCGGTCCTACTGGCCTCCCCAGGGCCTCCGGTGGGAGGGGGTCCGACCAGTGGCTCAGGGTTGCGTGCTGGCGTTCGGCGCGACCCGCTCGGCGCCTCCTCCTCGTCCTGCGACGGCGAGTTCCCTGGTTGGCCCGCGGCGGCGGTGACGGCGTCGGGGTCCACCAGCCCGGGGAGCTGGGCGGGGTGGTGAGCCGGGGCCAGGGGCTCTGACCCAGCCAGTACGCTACCGGCGGCGGCTCGTCGGGCACCGACGCCAGGGTGGTGAGGGAGTCCCAGTTTCTTAGTACTGGGCCATCCCGGGAGGTCGGTTCTTCGGCGGGTGGGTCGGCGGCCGGGGTCGTCGGGTCGTCGCTGCGGCGGCGTTCCCTGGTGGTCGGCGGGTCGGCGGCGAGCTGGAGCTCGCGGAGCCGGTCGGCGAGGCCCCTACGGCCCTCCATGCCGTGGTGTCCTGGGTTGCCTGAGCAGAAATGAACGGGGGCTGTTAATTTCCGGGGGCGCCCTCGACGCCTGGGAACCGGGTTGTCCGCGGGGGCGGGCGTGGGTGGTCGGGGGGGTCCCGCGAGGGAGGGGCGGCGCTCGCGCGCGGCGCTTTCCTCCGGGGTGTGGTCGGGGTCGTCGGCAGGGCCGGCTGCGGGCTTGAGGTCCCGGACGTGGATGTGGCGCAGCCATCGTCTAGCCCGGTCGCGCAGGTCCACGATGACCGGTGACACGACGCGCCCGACGGTATACGGGCCGCTGAACTTCGGCGCGAGTTTGGCGGCGACGCCTTCTTCTTTGTTGGACAGCGTATGCTCCCTCTTCCAGACGGTGTCCCCCAGGGCGGGCCTCCAATCTCGCCGGCGCAGGTTGTAGTATTTGGCCTGTCGGTCGAACGCCCGGGCCAGGTGTACTCGGGCCAGTTCCTGGGCCTCGCGGAGGTTCTTCCACCGCTGCTGCGGGGGGCTGCGGCTCCTTCCGTGGTGGTCGACCCCGGTGGCCGGAGTTCCCGTCCTTGGTTGAGGTACGCCGGGCTGTACCCGGTCGCCTCGTGCCACGCCGTGTTGATTGCGAATCTGGCCTCGTCCAGTTTCTCGTCCCAGCGGTTGTGGCGGTTTCCGGTGTACTGGGCGAGCATGGTCTTCACGACCTTGTTGGCTCGCTCTACCGGATTGCACTGGGGCGCGTACGGCGGGGTCCGGCGGTGCTGGGTCCCGGCGGTTTTCAGCAGAGCGGTCACGGGTTCTCCGATGAACTGACGGCCGTTATCTGAAATTAAAATCTGTGGGGCTCCGTGTCGCAGGATTACCTCCCTCTGGATCGCAGCTGCGACGGCGGTACTGGTGGCTTTCCGGAGCGGGGTGAGCTCGACCCATTTGGTGAAACGGTCCATGGCCACCAGCAGCCACCGGTGGCCTTGTCGGGATCGCGGCAACGGGCCGATCAGGTCGACGGAGACGGTGTGCCACGGTTCGGTCCCCGAGTTGGCGTGCAGCTGTCCTGGTAACGGGTGCGGCGGAACCTTAAACTGCATGCAGTTCTTGCAGCTCCGGACGTAGCGGGCGGCATCCCGGAACATCCCCGGCCAGTAGAATCGCTGCGCCAGGCGCACGATGGTTTTGGCGACTCCCAGGTGACCGGCCGTGGGGTCGTCGTGGTACTGGGCCAGGATAGCCGGGCGGTCCCCGTTCGGTACGCACAGCTTCCACGTCGTGCTCGGCTCGGGCTCGTTGTAATCGAGCTGGTGCAGGATGCGCTTGTAGAGGCGCCCCTCGCGTATCTGGAACTCTGGTTCGGCGGCTGGGTCGGTCTGGACGGCGGCAAGCTTCTTTTGGTACCACGTGTCGGTGTGCTGCTTCGGTCGGAGCGAGTTCACTCCGGGCGGCGGCGGGATTCTGGACAGCGTATCCGCCACGTGGTTATGTTTGCCGGGTCGGTACCGCACCTCAAAATCGTACTGCTGGAGCTCTAACGCCCATCTCGCCAGGCGGCCGGTCGGGCTGTCGAGTTGGCGGAGCCATTTGAGGGCTTGGTGGTCGGTGATGACTGTGAAGCGGTACCCCTCCAGGTACGGCCGCATCTTCCGGATGCCCCAGACCACGGCGAGACACTCCTTCTCGGTGGCGCTGTATTTGCGCTCGGTCTCGCTCATCGTGTGGCTGGCATAGGCGATCACCCTCTCGTCGTCCTCAGGGCCCTGCGTGAGGACGACTCCCAGCCCGTAGTCGCTGGCATCGGTCTGGAGCGTGAACGGCTGTTCGAAGTCTGGGCATGCCAGCACCGGGGCGGCTACGAGGCGTTCTTTCATCGTCCTGAACGCCGTTTCCTCGGCGGAGGTCCATCTCCATTTGGCGTTTTTACGGGTCAGGCGGGTCAGCGGCTCGATGACCTCTGCGAAGTTCGGGACGAATCGCCGGTACCACGAGGCCATCCCGTGGAATCTGCGGATGTCCCTGATCGTTTTCGGCGTCGGGATCTGGGCGATGGCCGCGGTTTTCTGCGGGTCGGTCCGGATGCCCTGCTGGTCGACGATATGGCCTAAATAGCGGAGGCGGTCGACGCAGAATCGGCACTTTTCCGGATTCAGTTTCAGTCCGGCCGCACGCAGGCGTCGGAAGACGTCTTGGAGGTGGCGTCGGTGGTCGGCCACGGTCCGGCTGACGACAATAATGTCGTCCAGATAGGCGAACGCGTGCGGCTCGAGCTCCGGACCGATCACGCGATCCAGGAGGCGCTGGAAGGTCGCGGGCGCGGAGTGTAGGCCGAAGGGCATCACCGTGAATTGGAACAGGCCGAGCCCGGGAACGGTGAAGGCGGTAAGCGGTCGGCTCGCGGGCTCCAGGGGTACCTGCCAATATCCGTTCTTCAGGTCCAGCGTCGTGAGGAACCTGGCCCCCCGCAGTTTGTCCAATGTGGCCTGGATGTGCGGCAGCGGATACGCGTCCTTTTCCGACCGTTCGTTTAACTTGCGGAAGTCGACGCAGAATCGCGGCCGGCCGTCCTTCTTTTTCACGACGACGACAGGCGAACTCCACGGGCTGCTGGACGGCTCGATGACGCCGTCACGCAGCATCTGCGCGACCTCTTCGTTGATGATAGCCTGCATGGCCGGGTTCCGGGGACGGTACCGCTGCTTGACCGGCGTCTCGTCGAGCAGCTTTATCCGGTGCCGTATGAGCGTTGTACGACCCGTCACGGCGTTGAAGCGTTCCAGCTCGGTGTCGAGGAATCGGTCGAACGCTTCTCGCTCGTCTTCCGGCAGCGGCCGCAGTCCTAGTTGGAGACACGGCTCGGCGTGGTATTCCTCGGCCCGGGCGGCGATTTCGGCGGGCGGCTCCATCCTAAAGCGCAGGGCGGCGAGGGCGTGGATGCCGAGGAGCACCGGCATCCCCATCCTCGGTAGTACGGTGAACTCGGCTGTTTCCTCCCGGTGTCGGACTCGAAACGGCAGGCGGATGCGACCCGTCGGGCGCGTATCGGTTCCGTCGGCTAGGTTGACGAGGCCGGCGCGGTGCTCCGCGGGGAATCTCCCTTGCTCCTGCGCCCAGGCCACGACGTCCTCGTTGACGCAGGATATCTGTGAGCCCGTGTCGAGGAGGGCATCGAATCTCCGGCCGAAGATTCGGACCGCTAACACGGGACGCGGCGTGTATCGGATTTGCTCCGACAGGTCGTCTAGCGGGCCCGGCGCTCGCCCCTCGGCGACGGGGCCCGTGCTCCGTTTCCCGGCGGGTGACACTCCCGGGTTAGCACTCCGTCGCGTCCGCACCGCGAGCAGAATCTCCGGTACGCGTTCCGGCACTCAAAGCGTGTGTGTCCCCGCTGTTTGCACCGCCAGCAGTGGGTGTCGACGTCGTACGGTTCCGACGGCGGAGCGCGGCTCGTGGTCGGCGTTGCTTGCTCGGTCGCGGCGGCGTGGGTCGGAGTTCGGCGCGGCCGTCTTTCCCGTTCTTCGATCCGCTCGAGTTCCTGCACCCGCTCGCGGAGCGTCCTCAGATCCGGCACGGATCCCCGGGGTATGAAATATTGAAACTTCGCCCGCATGTTCTCGTGTAGCAGGTCGAGCCTCTCGGACGGCGGCACCTGTGCTCGTCGCATCAGCGTGGTAATATCCGTCACGAAGTCCGTGAACGGCTCGTCGTCCCGCTGTCTCCTTTCCCGGGCGGCACGCTCGTGCTGAGAGCGGGTCTGCGGCGACGCATGGGCCCGGAGGAATGCCTGCCTGAACTCGTCCCAGGTGGCAATTTCCTCCCGTTCGTTCCGGTACCAGGCCTGTGCTCGGCCGCTTAACATTAACGGTGCGGCTCGGAGCATGTCCTCGTCTGGGAACCCGTACGTCAGCTGGAGGTCTTCCACGCGCTCCAGGAACGCATGCGGGTCTTTCCCGTCGGTGGTGCAACCGCTCTTCCGGATCCGGTCGATGTTGCGGAGCGGGTCCGGCTTCTCGGCCGTCGCGGCGGCGGACAGCATCTTCCGGGTCTGTACGCCGGGCTCCATTATCGCGTACAGATCGTTCGTCAGGTGGCTAATGCAGTCGGCCCACCGTCGTCTCCGGTCGTCCGGTGTCTCGGGGGATGGTGGTCCGTCGGCGTGTCTTCGGGTACGGCTCGTCGTGGGTGTCCCTCGGGGCATCCACGTGGGTTTCCCCCGGCTATGATTCGAACTTTCCCGCCCGACGTTCGATCGGCGGTCCTGCTTCGTCGCGGCGGCGGCAGGCGGCGCGCGTGTACCGGTAGTGTTTCGGCCGGGCGACACTGGACGGCGCGCGTGTACCGGCACTATTTCGGCAGGGCGACACTGGGCGGCGCGCGTGTACCGGCACTATTTCGGCGGGCTCGCACTAGGTGGCGCACGCGCGGTTCGGTTCACTTCACTCCGCGGCACACTTAACCTCACAAATTCCCACGTGGGCGTAATCCAGCCTGTCCCACGTGGTTAAACAAGTCCCTGTTCGGGCGCCATGTAACGAGTCCGTTTCCCGGCGGATTCGTCACAACGTATTTCCTCGCGGCCGGATTTGGCTCGCCGTGCCAGGGTTCTCGCAGGATAACGCGAGGGTTACGGCGGGGTCGCGGACGGTCGGGCACGGGTGTTTAACGACGCGAGTATTCCGAACGTTCGTCACTGTCCCGGCTTCGCGTGGCGGCGGTCGTCGGTCGCGATTCGTGCCTCAGGTTACGGCGAGGTCGGGGCCGTACGCGGCGGCGTATCCGGACCAGGGTGGTTTCGACGGGCGGAGAGCCCGTGCCCCAGGGCGGCCGGCGAGGGGCCGGCTGCGGGTGGTTCGCTCTCCGTGGGTGTGTGGGCGGAAGCGGAGGTATCGGGTTAACGGAGAAGTAAGGTACTCACTCTGGATCCGGTCCTCGATCGCTCGGCGTTCGGGGCGGCTCTCCAGATGAACGGGCACGCAGCGGCGTAGGTCGGTGTTCGCGGGTCGCGAATAACTCGTCACACTCGAGAATATCGGATCCGCGGCGAACTAGTACTCGCGGAACTCGGCGGGCGGTTTCTCGGCGACGGAACGGCGCGAGTCGATCGTATCCGGGCGGTCGATATCGGCGGCAGGTGAAACGATTCCAAGCAACCGATCGCTATCGCGGCGGAAAACCAAAGAGACCGTTTTCCGGTCCGTCTCTCTCGTCTTGCCGGGCGAGGGGGTGCGGTGCGGCACGGTTCGCGGCCGGCTTTTCCGGTGTCGTCACGCATCCGGCGCGCCGGTGTCGCATCATGGCGGGTTCCGGTTCCCGCCAAGATCGGTTCGGTGGTGCGGGGCTCGCGGGGGGGCTCGCGGGTACCGGCGGATCTCGGTATCCGTCGGTCGTGTTCGGGGGCTCGGATTCGGGCGCGTGCGGTCAGGAACAGGCCTGGCGCAGCCAGGTCTGTTACAATAGGATAGAGGATAGGATAGGACAGAGGATAGGGTAGGGGATTTGATAGGATAGAGGATAGGATAGGATAGAAGATAGGATAGGATAGAGGACAGGATAGGATAGAGGATAGGATAGGATAGAGGATAGGATAGAATAGAGGATAGGATAGGATAGAAGATAGGATAGGATAGAGGACAGGATAGGATAGAGGATAGGATAGGATAGAGGATAGGATAGGATAGAAGATAGGATAGGATAGAGGATAGGATAGGATAGAGGATAGGATAGGATAGAGGATAGGATAGGACAGAGGATAGGATAGGGGATTTGATAGGATAGAAGATAGGATAGGATAGAGGATAGGATAGGATAGAGGATAGGATAGGATAGAGGATAGGATAGGATAGAGGATAGGTGGGATAGAAGATAGGATAGGATAGAGGATAGGATAGTATAGAGGATAGGATAGGATAGAGGATAGAGGATAGGATAGGATAGAGGATAGGATAGGGGATTTGATAGGATAGAAGATAGGATAGGATAGAGGATAGGATAGGATAGAGGATAGGATAGGATAGAGGATAGGTGGGATAGAAGATAGGATAGGATAGAGGATAGGATAGTATAGAGGATAGGATAGGATAGAGGATAGAGGATAGAGGATAGGATAGGATAGAGGATAGGATAGGATAGAGGATAGGATAGGATAGAGGATAGGATAGGATAGAAGATAGGATAGGATAGAGGACAGGATAGGATAGAGGATAGGATAGGATAGAGGATAGGATAGGATAGAAGATAGGATAGGATAGAGGATAGGATAGGATAGAGGATAAGATAGGATAGAGGATAGGATATTGATAGAGGATAGGATAGGATAGAGGATAGAGGATAGGATAGGATAGAGGATAGGATAGGACAGAGGATAGGGTAGGGGTTTTGATAGGATAGAGGATAGGATAGGATAGAAGATAGGATAGGATAGAGGATAGGATAGGATAGAGTATAGGATAGGATAGAAGATAGGATAGGATAGAGGATAGGATAGGATAGAGGATAGGATAGGATAGAGGATAGGATAGGATAGGATAGAGGATAGAGGATAGGATAGGATAGAGGATAGGATAGGATAGAGGATAGGATAGGATAGAGGATAGGATAGGACAGAGGATAGGGTAGGGGATTTGATAGGATAGAGGATAGGATAGGATAGAAGATAGGATAGGATAGAGGACAGGATAGGATAGAGGATAGGATAGGATAGAGGATAGGATAGGATAGAGGATAGGATAGGATAGAAGATAGGATAGGATAGAGGACAGGATAGGATAGAGGATAGGATAGGATAGAGGATAGGATAGGATAGAAGATAGGATAGGATAGAGGATAGGATAGGATAGAGGATAGGATAGGATAGAGGATAGGATAGGACAGAGGATAGGATAGGGGATTTGATAGGATAGAAGATAGGATAGGATAGAGGATAGGATAGGATAGAGGATAGGATAGGATAGAGGATAGGTGGGATAGAAGATAGGATAGGATAGAGGATAGGATAGTATAGAGGATAGGATAGGATAGAGGATAGAGGATAGAGGATAGGATAGGATAGAGGATAGGATAGGATAGAGGATAGGATAGGATAGAGGATAGGATAGGACAGAGGATAGGGTAGGGGATTTGATAGGATAGAGGATAGGATAGGATAGAGGATAGGATAGAGGATAGGATAGGATAGAGGGTAGGATAGGGTAGAGGACAGGATAGGATAGAGGATAGGATAGGATAGAGGATAGGATAGGATAGAAGATAGGATAGGATAGATGATAGGATAGGATAGAGGATAGGATAGGATAGAGGATAGGATAGGATAGAAGATAGGATAGGATAGAGGATAGGATAGTATAGAGGATAGGATAGGATAGAGCATAGGATAGGATAGAAGATAGGATAGGATGGAGGATAGGATAGGATAGAGTATAGGATAGGATAGAGGATAGGATAGACGATAGGATAGGATAGAGGATAGGATAGGATAGAGGATAGGATAGGATAGAGGATAGGATAGGTCAGAGGATAGGATAGGGGATTCGATAGGATAGAGGATAGGATAGGATAGAAGATAGGATAGGATAGAGGATAGATGATAGGATAGGATAGAGGATAGGATAGGGGATAGGATAGGATAGAGGATAGGATAGGATAGAGGATAAGATAGGATAGAGGATAGGATAGGATAGAGGGTAGAGGATAGGATAGAAGATAGGATAGGATAGAGGATAGGATAGGATAGAGGATAGGATAGGATAGAGGATAGAGGATAGGATAGGATAGAGGATAGGATAGGATAGAGGATAGGATAGGATAGAGGATAGGATAGGACAGAGGATAGGGTAGGGTATTTGATAGGATAGAGGATAGGATAGGATAGAAGATAGGATAGGATAGAGGACAGGATAGGATAGAGGATAGGATAGGATACAGGATTTCATAGGATACAGGAAAGGATAGGTTTGAGGATAGGATAGGATGGAGGATAGGATAGGATAGAGTATAGGATAGGATAGAGGATAGGATAGACGATAGGATAGGATAGAGGATAGGATAGGATAGAACATAGGATAGTATAGAGGATAGGATAGGATAGAGGATAGGATAGGATAGAGGATAGGATAGGACAGAAGATAGGATAGGATAGAGGATAGGATAGGATACAGGATTTTATAGGATACAGGAAAGGATAGGTTTGAGGATAGGATAGGATGGAGGATAGGATAGGATAGAGTATAGGATAGGATAGAGGATAGGATAGACGATAGGATAGGATAGAGGATAGGATAGGATAGACGATAGGATAGGATAGAGGATAGGATAGGATAGAACATAGGATAGGATAGAGGATAGGATAGGATAGAGGATAGGATAGGATAGAGTATAGGATAGGATAGAGGATAGGATAGACGATAGGATAGGATAGAGGATAGGATAGGATAGAGGATAGGATAGGATAGAGGATAGGATAGGACAGAGGATAGGATAGGGGATTTGATAGGATAGAGGATAGGATAGGATAGAGGATTGGATAGGATAGAGGATAGATGATAAGATAGGATAGAGGATAGATAGGGGATTTGATAGGATAGAGGATAGGATAGGATAGAAGATAGGATAGGATAGAGGATAGATGATAGGATGGGATAGAGGATAGGATAGGGGATAGGATACGATAGAGGATAGGATAGGATAGAGGATAAGATAGGATAGAGGATAGGATAGGATAGAGGATAAGATAGGATAGAGGATAGGATAGGATAGAGGATAGAGGATAGGATAGGATAGAGGATAGGATAGGACAGAGGATAGGGTAGGGGTTTTGATAGGATAGAGGATAGGATAGGATAGAAGATAGGATAGGATAGAGGATAGGATAGGATAGAGGATAGGATAGGATAGAGGATAGGATAGGATAGAGTATAGGATAGGATAGAAGATAGGATAGGATAGAGGATAGGATAGGATAGAGGATAGGATAGGATAGAGGATAGAGGATAGGATAGGATAGAGGATAGGATAGGATAGAGGATAGGATAGGATAGAGGATAGGATAGGACAGAGGATAGGGTAGGGGATTTGATAGGATAGAGGATAGGAAAGGATAGAGGATAGGATAGGACAGAGGATAGGATAGGACAGAGGATAGGATAGGGGATTTGATAGGATAGGATAGAGGATAGGATAGACGATAGGATAGGATAGAGCATGGTTTAGGATAGACGATAGGATAGGATAGAGCATAGGATAGGATAGAGGATAGGATAGGATAGAGGATAGGATAGGATAGAGGGTAGGATAGAATAGAGGACAGGATAGGGTACAGGATTGGATAGGATACAGGAAAGGATAGGATAGAAGATAGGATAGGATAGAGGATAGGATAGGATAGAGGATAGGATAGGATAGAGGATAGGATAGGATAGAGGATAGGATAGGATAGAGGATAGAGGATAGGATAGGATAGAGGATAGGATAGGATAGAGGATAGGATAGGATAGAGGATAGGATAGGACAGAGGATAGGGTAGGGGATTTGATAGGATAGAGGATAGGATAGGATAGAAGATAGGATAGGATAGAGGACAGGATAGGATAGAGGATAGGATAGGATAGAGGATAGGATAGGATAGAGGATAGGATAGGATAGAAGATAGGATAGGATAGAGGACAGGATAGGATAGAGGATAGGATAGGATAGAGGATAGGATAGGATAGAAGATAGGATAGGATAGAGGATAGGATAGGATAGAGGATAGGATAGGATAGAGGATAGGATAGGACAGAGGATAGGATAGGGGATTTGATAGGATAGAAGATAGGATAGGATAGAGGATAGGATAGGATAGAGGATAGGATAGGATAGAGGATATGTGGGATAGAAGATAGGATAGGATAGAGGATAGGATAGTATAGAGGATAGGATAGGATAGAGGATAGAGGATAGGATAGGATAGAGGATAGGATAGGATAGAGGATAGGATAGGATAGAGGATAGGATAGGATAGAGGATAGGATAGGATAGAGGATAGGATAGGACAGAGGATAGGGTAGGGGATTTGATAGGATAGAGGATAGGATAGGATAGAAGATAGGATAGGATAGAGGATAGGATAGGATAGAGTATAGGATAGGATAGAAGATAGGATAGGATAGAGGATAGGATAGGATAGAGGATAGGATAGGATAGAGGATAGGATAGGATAGAGGATAGGATAGGATAGAGGATAGAGGATAGGATAGGATAGAGGATAGGATAGGATAGAGGATAGGATAGGATAGAGGATAGGATAGGACAGAGGATAGGGTAGGGGATTTGATAGGATAGAGGATAGGATAGGATAGAAGGTAGGATAGGATAGAGGACAGGATAGGATAGAGGATAGGATAGGATAGAGGATAGGATAGGATAGAGGATAGGATAGGATAGAAGATAGGATAGGATAGAGGACAGGATAGGATAGAGGATAGGATAGGATAGAGGATAGGATAGGATAGAAGATAGGATAGGATAGAGGATAGGATAGGATAGAGGATACGATAGGATAGAGGATAGGATAGGACAGAGGATAGGATAGGGGATTTGATAGGATAGAAGATAGGATAGGATAGAGGATAGGATAGGATAGAGGATAGGATAGGATAGAGGATAGGTGGGATAGAAGATAGGATAGGATAGAGGATAGGATAGTATAGAGGATAGGATAGGATAGAGGATAGAGGATAGGATAGGATAGAGGATAGGATAGGATAGAGGATACGATAGGATAGAGGATAGGATAGGATAGAGGATAGGATAGGACAGAGGATAGGGTAGGGGATTTGATAGGATAGAGGATAGGATAGGATAGAAGATAGGATAGGATAGAGGATAGGATAGGATAGAGTATAGGATAGGATAGAAGATAGGATAGGATAGAGGATAGGATAGGATAGAGGATAGGATAGGATAGAGGATAGGATAGGATAGAGGATAGGATAGGATAGAGGATAGAGGATAGGATAGGATAGAGGATAGGATAGGATAGAGGATAGGATAGGACAGAGGATAGGGTAGGGGATTTGATAGGATAGAGGATAGGATAGGATAGAAGATAGGCTATGATAGAGGACAGGATAGGATAGAGGATAGGATAGGATAGAGGATAGGATAGGATAGAGGATAGGATAGGATAGAAGATAGGATAGGATAGAGGACAGGATAGGATAGAGGATAGGATAGGATAGAGGATAGGATAGGATAGAAGATAGGATAGGATAGAGGATAGGATAGGATAGAGGATAAGATAGGATAGAGGATAGGATATTGATAGGGGATAGGATAGGATAGAGGATGGAGGATAGGATAGGATAGAGGATAGGATAGGACAGAGGATAGGATAGGACAGAGGATAGGGTAGGGGATTTGATAGGATAGAGGATAGGATAGGATAGAAGATAGGATAGGATAGAGGACAGGATAAGATAGAGGATAGGATAGGATAGAGGATAGGATAGGATAGAGGATAGGTGGGATAGAAGATAGGATAGGATAGAGGATAGGATAGTATAGAGGATAGGATAGGATAGAGGATAGGATAGGATAGAGGATAGGTGGGATAGAAGATAGGATAGGATAGAGGATAGGATAGTATAGAGGATAGGATAGGATAGAGGATAGAGGATAGGATAGGATAGAGGATAGGATAGGATAGAGGATAGGATAGGATAGAGGATAGGATAGGATAGAGGATAGGATAGGATAGAGGATAGGATAGGACAGAGGATAGGATAGGGGATTTGATAGGATAGAAGATAGGATAGGATAGAGGATAGGATAGGATAGAGGATAGGATAGGATAGAGGATAGGTGGGATAGAAGATAGGATAGGATAGAGGATAGGATAGTATAGAGGATAGGATAGGATAGAGGATAGAGGATAGGATAGGATAGAGGATAGGATAGGATAGAGGATAGGATAGGATAGAGGATAGGATAGGACAGAGGATAGGGTAGGGGATTTGATAGGATAGAGGATAGGATAGGATAGAGGATAGGATAGAGGATAGGATAGGATAGAGGGTAGGATAGGGTAGAGGACAGGATAGGATAGAGGATAGGATAGGATAGAGGATAGGATAGGATAGAAGATAGGATAGGATAGATGATAGGATAGGATAGAGGATAGGATAGGATAGAGGATAGGATAGGATAGAAGATAGGATAGGATAGAGGATAGGATAGTATAGAGGATAGGATAGGATAGAGCATAGGATAGGATAGAAGATAGGATAGGATGGAGGATAGGATAGGATAGAGTATAGGATAGGATAGAGGATAGGATAGACGATAGGATAGGATAGAGGATAGGATAGGATAGAGGATAGGATAGGATGGAGGATAGGATAGGTCAGAGGATAGGATAGGGGATTTGATAGGATAGAGGATAGGATAGGATAGAGGATTGGATAGGATAGAGGATAGATGATAGGATAGGATAGAGGATAGGATAGGGGATTTGATAGGATAGAGGATAGGATAGGATAGAAGATAGGATAGGATAGAGGATAGATGATAGGATAGGATAGAGGATAGGATAGGATAGAGGATTGGATAGGATAGAGGATAGATGATAGGATAGGATAGAGGATAGGATAGGGGATTTGATAGGATAGAGGATAGGATAGGATAGACGATAGGATAGGATAGAGGATAGATGATAGGATAGGATAGAGGATAGGATAGGGGATAGGATAGGATAGAGGATAGGATAGGATAGAGGATAAGATAGGATAGAGGATAGGATAGGATAGAGGGTAGAGGATAGGATAGAAGATAGGATAGGATAGAGGATAGGATAGGATAGAGGATAGGATAGGATAGAGGATAGAGGATAGGATAGGATAGAGGATAGGATAGGATAGAGGATAGGATAGGATAGAGGATAGGATAGGACAGAGGATAGGGTAGGGTATTTGATAGGATAGAGGATAGGATAGGATAGAAGATAGGATAGGATAGAGGACAGGATAGGATAGAGGATAGGATAGGATACAGGATTTTATTGGATACAGGAAAGGATAGGTTTGAGGATAGGATAGGATGGAGGATAGGATAGGATAGAGTATAGGATAGGATAGAGGATAGGATAGACGATAGGATAGGATAGAGGATAGGATAGGATAGAGCATAGGATAGGATAGAGGATAGGATAGGATAGAGGATAGGATAGGATAGAGGATAGGATAGGACAGAAGATAGGATAGGATAGAGGATAGGATAGGATACAGGATTTTATAGGATACAGGAAAGGATAGGTTTGAGGATAGGATAGGATGGAGGATAGGATAGGATAGAGTATAGGATAGGATAGAGGATAGGATAGACGATAGGATAGGATAGAGGATAGGATAGGATAGAGCATAGGATAGGATAGAGGATAGGATAGGATAGAGGATAGGATAGGATAGAGGATAGGATAGGACAGAGGATGGGATAGGGGATTTGATAGGATAGAGGATAGGATAGGATAGAGGATTGGATAGGATAGAGGATAGATGATAGGATAGGATAGAGGATAGGATAGGGGATTTGATAGGATAGAGGATAGGATAGGATAGAGGATTGGATAGGATAGAGGATAGATGATAGGATAGGATAGAGGATAGGATAGGGGATTTGATAGGATAGAGGATAGGATAGGATAGAGGATAGGATAGGATAGAATATAGGATAGGATAGAGGACAGGATAGGATAGAGGATAGGATAGGATAGAGGATAGGATAGGATAGAAGATAGGATAGGATAGAGGATAGGATAGGATAGAGGATAGGATAGGATAGAGGATAGGATAGGACAGAGGATAGGATAGGGGATTTGATAGGATAGAAGATAGGATAGGATAGAGGATAGGATAGGATAGAGGATAGGATAGGATAGAGGATAGGATAGGATAGGATAGGATAGGATAGGATAGGATAGAGGATAGGATAGGACAGAGGATAGGATAGGGGATTTGATAGGATAGAGGATAGGATAGGATAGAGGATTGGATAGGATAGAGGATAGATGATAGGATAGGATAGAGGATAGGATGGGGGATTTGATAGGATAGAGGATAGGATAGGATGGAAGATAGGATAGGATAGAGGATAGATGATAGGATAGGATAGAGGATAGGATAGGGGATAGGATAGGATAGAGGATAGGATAGGATAGAAGATAGGATAGGATAGAGGATAGGATAGAGGATAGGATAGGATAGAGGGTAGGATAGGGTAGAGGATAGGATAGGATAGAAGATAGGATAGGATAGATGATAGGATAGGATAGAGGATAGGATAGGATAGAGGATAGGATAGGATAGAAGATAGGATAGGATAGTATAGAGGATAGGATAGGATAGAGCATAGGATAGGATAGAAGATAGGATAGGATGGAGGATAGGATAGGATAGAGTATAGGATAGGATAGAGGATAGGATAGACGATAGGATAGGATAGAGGATAGGATAGGATAGAGGATAGGATAGGATGGAGGATAGGATAGGTCAGAGGATAGGATAGGGGATTTGATAGGATAGAGGATAGGATAGGATAGACGATAGGATAGGATAGAGGATAGATGATAGGATAGGATAGAGGATAGGATAGGGGATAGGATAGGATGGGGACCGAGGGGATATGGGCTTAGTAGTGGTGACTCGGATCCACTACTAGGTATGCCACAGTGGTGGCGGTCATATCCCTAAAATCCTCTACGCTCCACCTCCTCGTGGTGGTCCCTGGGAACACACATAGTTGTGTGTTGCTAACGGAGCGAGGGGTATTCCGCGGAAAGTAGTCCCAATGATGTATGAGGCGATGCCGGCGGGATCTTCGGATCCTGGCAGGGCCTCCCTTGCCGGTAAGGCTCACACGGAGGGATAAAAAACCGCGGAATGGGTCCTGCGATAACGACCGGGGAGGTCGCCGCAGGGCCCTTGCCGTAAACCGGTGGTCATGTTTTACCGGAACGGTGGTCTTGCCTTAATCGGCCGGGCCGCGAGGATGATAACCTCTATAAAAATCCCTAATGCCCTAAGCTTAGGTGCGCGGTGAGAGGGTACGCCCTGGCTACAGGGCGCGGCTGGTGGGGTACATCAGCCACTAGCGCACCATCTCTGGATACCTGGCGAACTCCAGTTGAAATTAGCCTTACCCGGGCAAGGAGGCTCTGCCCGGGCGGACGTGTTTTTTCCTGCCAATCTCGTGGGACCAGATATGGAATCGTATAATAAAAACCTTGATGTTGTGGGGGAGGCTGCCGATACGGCAGCAGCTGCGGCGGGGGAAGAGACGGCAGCGGTCACTGACGGGGAGGGGATGGCAACGATTACTGCCGGGGAGGACGCGGTCGTGGTCATCGCGGACGAGGACTCGGATGGGGATGAAACAATCATCTCCATCTCGAGCTCCGTCGGCTCGATCGTGACGCGCGGGGGCGCGGAGAAGCGGGGCGCGACATCTGGGGTCTCTGACCCCAAGCGTGCCCGGTTAGAGGGGGGGCAGCACACCCGCGGCGGGTCGGTGTCGCGGACGGACCCCGGGGAGGGCTCGTCGGGGACGCCCACCATGGATCTGGCCCTCGGCGGCCGCGCCGAGAGGAGTCAGACGAGGAGGGTGGATGACCTCATCGAGCTGGGTGGGAGGATGCCGACAGCGCAGCTAGTAGGGGAGGTGGAGGAGGCGATGTTGAGGGTGGAGAGAGTCTCCACCGTCTCAAAGGGCCTCAAGGGGGACCTGGCTAAAGACTTGCGGGATTGTTCTGCAGTCGCCAGGGCCCACTGCACCACCTTGATGCAGCGGTGCTTTACCGGGATGGCGTGGCAGGGTAGCCAGGAGGTGGCCCGCCTCCGCGAGCAGAACGCGGCCCTCGCGAAGGAGGCGGGTGACCTCCGGGCGAGGCTCCGGTCAATGGAGGCCGGGCGGCGGGCGAACACCGACAGCGGTCGCCGGGCGGGACATGCGCCAATAGGGGAAGCGCCCCCCGCCTCCTCGACAGCGGGGGTCCGTACGCGGGGGATGGAGGCGATGGGACCGTCGGGGGAGGGAGCGGGAGTTTTGGACTCCGAAGCCCTGCTTCTCCGGGTCGGCGCGCTGATAACGGCCAGGAACCGGGAGCTAGAGGCCCGGATGGAGGAGCGGTTCCGGACGATTCTGGCCGGGTTGGCCCCGGCCCTCCGGGCGGAGGGTAAATCGGCGCGCGAGGCGACGCCGGTGGCTTCTCTGCCGGCGACGTCTGTCACCAAGGGGACTGGACCGGTGGTCGTGTCCAACGTGAGGGTGGTGCCCCCCGTTATCATTCCGCCACCGGTCGTCCCGGCCTCGTGGATGGAGGTGACGAGCAAGGCGGCGAAGAGGGCCAAGAAGAAGATGGCCGCGGAGGAGGCTGCGGCGAGAGCAGCCGCGGCCGAGGCAGCTGCCGCCGCTTCACGGCTGCAGGCTGCGAGGGAGCCGAGGGCGGCGGGCGGCGCACGAGTGCAGGGCGGCGCGAGCGCGGCGAAGCCCGCCGCCGGGAGGGACGGTGGCCTGGGACGCACCCCCAGAACGGCAGCAGTGGCCATCACCATCCCCGAGAGCTGCAAGCTCACTTATTCGGAGGTGATGGCCAGGGCAAAAGAGAGGGTGGACCTCAAGGCTATCGGGATCGAGTCGGGGGTGCTTCCCAGGCGGTCGAAAACCGGCGGGATCCTCCTGGAGGTCAGGGGCACGGGGTGCCAGGAGAAGGCACGGGCCCTCTCCGGGAGGATCGCCGAGGCGCTTGGGGGGACCGGGGTTAAGGTCTCCCAGGCGGTCAAGCGCGGCGAGGTGCGCGTGGCGGGCCTGGACGACTCGGTGTCGCCCGGGGACGTAGCGGCGGCGCTGGCGGCGGCGGGGGAGTGTTCCGCGGCGGAGTTCCGGGTCGGCGAGATCCGCAGACCCGCCTCGGAGCAGGCGCTGGGCTCCTGTTGGGCCCAGGGCCCCCTCGCGGCCGTCAAGAAAGTGTTGGCGGGAGGCCGGCTGCTGGTCGGCTGGTCCTCGGCCCGCGTCGAGGCGCTGAGGGAGCGGCCCCTCCAATGCTTCCGTTGTTTGGAGACGGGGCACACGCGGGCGACATGCGAGAGCGCGGTCGACAGAGGCGCGATGTGCTACCGCTGCGGGGCGGCGGAGCACCGGGCTTCGGCCTGTAGGGCCGCCCCCAGGTGTCCGCTCTGCGCGGACCTGGGGAGACCATCGGGCCATAGATTCGGGGCCAAAGCGTGTGCCCCGGCTCCCAAGAGGGGCCGCGCGGCGACGAAAGAGAAGGGCGCGTCTGGGGCTGCATCCGCGCAGCGGCCGCAGACGGCGCCGGGGGCCCGGACCTCCCAGGGAGGGGACTCTGCAGAGCCCATGTTAGAGTAGGTACTTTTAATCCTACTCCGGTTCTGCAGGCGAACCTCAACCACTCGCGCGCGGCACAGGACCTGTTTGTCCAAGCCGTGCGCGAGTGGGGGGCTGGGCTGGCAGTTGCGGCGGAGCCGTACGCAATCCCCGAACACCCCTTCTGGGTGGGGGACGAGATCGGCTCCGTAGTAATAGTGGCGGGAAGCCGCCCCGGGTCCCCGTCGGTCTCCCTTCTGGAGCGGGGCGAGGGATTCGTGGCGGTGCAATGGGGGGACATCGCGGTTGTCGGGATCTACATCTCGCCGAGCTGTGGCCTCGATCAATTTCGGGGGTTCCTGGGCGGGCTGAACAGCTGCATCGCGCGGTGCAGCGCCCGCCCGGTTCTCGTTTTGGGAGACTTCAATGCCCACGCGGTATCGTGGGGGAGTCCCAGGACGACCACTAGGGGTAGCGAGGTGTTAACCTGGGCGGCCGGCCTGGATCTCCGGTTGATTAACCGGGGATCCACGCCGACGTGCGTGCGTCCGCAGGGGGTCTCGATTGTCGACCTGACATGGGGGACTCCCTCGGCCGTGCGCCGGGTGTCGGGATGGAGGGTGGCCGAGGAGATAGAGATTGCGTCAGACCATACGCCCATCGTCATGGACGTGTGGCCCACCCTCCACGCGCGGGATTCCCGGCCGGGCCGGGGGGACCGACGGCCGCGATGGGCCTTGAAGCGGCTGGACGCGGACGCGTTCGGGGCCGCGGTAGCCGCGGCGACATGGACGGGGCCGGCCCTGTCCGAGCTGGCGCCTGCGCAAGGGGCGAGGCGGCTGCGGGAGGTAATGACGGCGGTGTGCGACACCGCCATGCCCCGCAGCCGGTTCGCCCCCAGGAGGGCGGCGTACTGGTGGTCCGCCGGCATTGCGGAGCTCCGGCGTGCCTGCAATGCCGCGCGGCGTCGGTACGGCCGAGCGCGTAGGAGGCCCGACGACGAGGAGGTGACGGCGAGGCTCGGCGGGGAGTACCGAGCCGCGCTCGGGGTTCTCCGCAGGGCTATCGCGCGGGCCAAGGCCGACGCGTGGTCGGAGCTCGTCGGCACGGTGGACTCCGGTCCATGGGGGCGCCCGTACAAGCTTGTCATGAACAAGCTGCGCGCGTGGGCGCCTCCGGTGACGGAGTCGATGGACCCCCACCTGCTCGAGGGAGTGGTGGCGTCCCTCTTCCCGCGAGAGGGGGGACAACTGCGCCGCTCCCATTGGGAACAGGAGCCTCTCTCCTGGTCCGCAGAGTGGGAGGTGTCGGCCGGCGAGCTGGGTGAGGCGATGGCCAGGGCGCGGCGGGTGGGCCGCAAGGCCCCGCGCCCGGACGGGGTGCCGGGCCGCGCGTTGGTCTTGGCCCTGGAGGGGGGACTCGCCGCCGAACTCCGGCAGCTGTATAACGGCTGTCTGAGGGAGGGGGTGTTCCCCACGGAGTGGAAGTCGGGCAGGTTGGTCCTCCTTCCGAAGGGGGGCAAGTCCCGGGACTCGCCCTCAGGGTACCGGCCAATTTGTCTGCTGGACGAGGCGGGGAAGTTGTTCGAGCGCGTACTCGTTGGACGCCTCGTCAGGCACCTGTCGGCGGGAGGGGTCCCCGATCTGAGCGGGGTTCAATTCGGCTTCCGGGAGGGTCTCTCCACCGTCGACGCTATTCGGCGGGTGAGGGCTCTCTCGGAGGCCTGTACGAGGGGGGGCGGAGTTGCGTTGGCGATATCCTTGGATATCGCTAACGCGTTCAACACCGTCCCCTGGGATCGGATAATGGAGGCCCTGGTCTTCCACCGGGTGCCTCTGTATCTCAGAAGGGTGATCGGGAGCTATCTCTCCGACAGGGGTATAGAGTATCCCGGCCGGTACGGGATGGTGCGCAGGGGCGTCGTGCGCGGGGTTCCGCAGGGCTCGGTGTTGGGCCCGTTGCTGTGGAATCTTGCGTACGATCGCGTCCTGCGGGAGGAGATGCCTCCCGGGGTCAGCCTGACGTGTTACGCCGACGACACGCTGGTATTGGCCACCGGGAGGTATGCGAAGGAGGCCATCTGCCTGGCGGAGCGCGGCGCGTGGCGCGCGGTGCGCGCGATCCGGTCGCTGGGCCTAGAGGTGTCCGTCGAGAAAACCAGGGCCATGTGGTTTCTCCGCTCGGCCCGGTTGGCGGCGCCTCCCCAGTGCTGGATCTGCGTGGGGGAGGGGATGGTCAAGGTCGGGTCCCAGATGCGGTACCTGGGACTCGAGCTTGACGGCCGGTGGCGTTTTGACCGCCACCTTGAGTCGCTGGCGCCCCGGGCGGAGAGGGCGACCGCTGCGCTCGGTCGCCTTCTCCCGAATCTCGGGGGACCCTGTGGACGGGTGCGTCGTCTGTTCGCGGTGGTGGTGCGAGTTTTGGTCCTGTACGGAGCCCCTGTGTGGGCGCGCGATGTCTTGGCTAGGGGGCGCAGTGGCGGCACACGGTCGCTGCTGCGTCGCATCGAGCGCAGGCTGGCCATAGGCATCGTGCGGGGGTACCGCACCATTTCATACGCGACGGCGATGGTGATGTCGGGGCTGATCCCCCTCGAGCTGGAGGCCCGCGTGTTGGCGGATGTGCATACGCACTCCAGGGAACTCCGGCTCCGGGGGGTGGCCCCGGATCAGGCGCGGCTCATGGTGGATGAGCTCAGGCGACATGCTCGGCGGCACGCAGCCCGGGAGTGGCGCGATAGCCTTCCCGGGACGAGGGAGGGCGAGAGGCGGGCCGTTCGGGCCATCCTCCCGGTGTTCGATCAATGGAACAGGGGATGGATGGGGCATAGGGTCTCCTACCGTGTGACGCAGGTGATGAGCGGGCACGGGTGCTTCGGCGACTACCTGTGTCGCATCGGGAGGGAGACCGAGGAGGCGTGTCACCACTGCGGCGAGCCGCGGGACACGGCGCAACACACTCTGGAGGAGTGTCCGGCATGGGGGGGAGAGCGCCGTGCCCTGCGGCGCGCGGTGGGCCACGACCTCTCGCTCCCGGCTGTCGTCGCTGCGGCAGCCGGTGGCGAGGAGGCGTGGAGGGGGTTCGCTTCCTTCTGCGAGCGGGTTATGCTGCGGAAGGAGGCTGCGGAACGGGATCGGGAGCGTAATCACGATCCCGGCCGAAGGGGGGGAGGCGGCGCAGGGTACGCCCCGGGGGCGTACCCCCGTTGCGACGCCTCTGACGCGAGCGGGGACGCCCTTGATGATCTCGAGGCGGGGGATCGGATATCCCCTTACACTCGGTCACCAACGGCGTCCCCGGAGGCCGCCGGGCATCTCGAGCGGGGGCTCGGATGCTCATCGGGCGGCCTAACAGGGGGGAAGGCGCCACGTCGTCCGTTGCGTGGTGCCTTCGGATAGAGTAGGTACGGGAGGGGGCCGCGTCCCCCCCTGGGTGGTATGCTAAGGCGGGGGCACACCGGATTGACATGC
This sequence comes from Halictus rubicundus, assembly GCF_050948215.1. Classification (NCBI taxonomy): domain Eukaryota; kingdom Metazoa; phylum Arthropoda; class Insecta; order Hymenoptera; family Halictidae; genus Halictus; species Halictus rubicundus. Next base: position 36,216 of record NW_027489079.1, on the reverse strand, counting down.
GCGCGCAGAGCACGGGTGCCCCCAGGAGTCTAGGGACGGACGGGGAGGAGTTAGTGGGTATACTCGGCGTTGCACCAACCAGCCGAGGAGTCCCACATAACCCGGACCACCCCCCCCCCCCCCGGGGGGGTTCGGGTATCCGTAACGAGATTACCTCCTCGGAAAAAAAAAAAAAAAAAAAAAAAAAAAAAATAGGGGATAGGATAGGATAGAGGATAGGATAGGATAGAGGATAAGATAGGATAGAGGATAGGATAGGATAGAGGGTAGAGGATAGGATAGAAGATAGGATAGGATAGAGGATAGGATAGGATAGAGGATAGGATAGGATAGAGGATAGAGGATAGGATAGGATAGAGGATAGGATAGGATAGAGGATAGGATAGGATAGAGGATAGGATAGGACAGAGGATAGGGTAGGGTATTTGATAGGATAGAGGATAGGATAGGATAGAAGATAGGATAGGATAGAGGACAGGATAGGATAGAGGATAGGATAGGATACAGGATTTTATTGGATACAGGAAAGGATAGGTTTGAGGATAGGATAGGATGGAGGATAGGATAGGATAGAGTATAGGATAGGATAGAGGATAGGATAGACGATAGGATAGGATAGAGGATAGGATAGGATAGAGCATAGGATAGGATAGAGGATAGGATAGGATAGAGGATAGGATAGGATAGAGGATAGGATAGGACAGAAGATAGGATAGGATAGAGGATAGGATAGGATACAGGATTTTATAGGATACAGGAAAGGATAGGTTTGAGGATAGGATAGGATGGAGGATAGGATAGGATAGAGTATAGGATAGGATAGAGGATAGGATAGACGATAGGATAGGATAGAGGATAGGATAGGATAGAGCATAGGATAGGATAGAGGATAGGATAGGATAGAGGATAGGATAGGATAGAGGATAGGATAGGACAGAGGATAGGATAGGGGATTTGATAGGATAGAGGATAGGATAGGATAGAGGATTGGATAGGATAGAGGATAGATGATAGGATAGGATAGAGGATAGGATAGGGGATTTGATAGGATAGAGGATAGGATAGGATAGAGGATTGGATAGGATAGAGGATAGATGATAGGATAGGATAGAGGATAGGATAGGGGATTTGATAGGATAGAGGATAGGATAGGATAGAGGATAGGATAGGATAGAATATAGGATAGGATAGAGGACAGGATAGGATAGAGGATAGGATAGGATAGAGGATAGGATAGGATAGAAGATAGGATAGGATAGAGGATAGGATAGGATAGAGGATAGGATAGGATAGAGGATAGGATAGGACAGAGGATAGGATAGGGGATTTGATAGGATAGAAGATAGGATAGGATAGAGGATAGGATAGGATAGAGGATAGGATAGGATAGAGGATAGGATAGGATAGGATAGGATAGGATAGGATAGAGGATAGGATAGGACAGAGGATAGGATAGGGGATTTGATAGGATAGAGGATAGGATAGGATAGAGGATTGGATAGGATAGAGGATAGATGATAGGATAGGATAGAGGATAGGATGGGGGATTTGATAGGATAGAGGATAGGATAGGATGGAAGATAGGATAGGATAGAGGATAGATGATAGGATAGGATAGAGGATAGGATAGGGGATAGGATAGGATAGAGGATAGGATAGGATAGAAGATAGGATAGGATAGAGGATAGGATAGGATAGAGGATAAGATAGGATAGAGGATAGGATAGGATAGAGGATAGAGGATAGGATAGGATAGAGGATAGGATAGGAAAGAGGATAGGGTAGGGGATTTGATAGGATAGAGGATAGGATAGGATAGAAGATAGGAGAGGATAGAGGATACGATAGGATAGAGGATAGGATAGGATAGAGGATAGGATAGGATAGAGTATAGGATAGGATAGAAGATAGGATACGATAGAGGATAGGATAGGATAGAGGATAGGATAGGATAGAGGATAGAGGATAGAGGATAGAGGATAGGATAGGATAGAGGATAGGATAGGATAGAGGATAGGATAGGATAGAGGATAGGATAGGATACAGGATTGGATAGGATACAGGAAAGGATAGGTTTGAGGATAGGATAGGATGGAGGATAGGATAGGATAGAGTATAGGATAGGATAGAGGATAGGATAGACGATAGGATAGGATAGAGGATAGGATAGGATAGAGGATAGGATAGGATAGAGGATAGGATAGGATAGAGGATAGGATAGGACAGAGGATAGGATAGGGGATTTGATAGGATAGAGGATAGGATAGGATAGAGGATAGGATAGGATAGAGGATAGGATAGGATAGAATATAGGATAGGATAGAGGATAGGATAGTATAGAGGATAGGATAGGATAGAGGATAGAGGATAGGATAGGATAGAGGATAGGATAGGATAGAGGATAGGATAGGATAGGATAGGATAGGATAGGATAGAGGATAGGATAGGACAGAGGATAGGATAGGGGATTTGATAGGATAGAGGATAGGATAGGATAGAGGATTGGATAGGATAGAGGATAGATGATAGGATAGGATAGAGGATAGGATGGGGGATTTGATAGGATAGAGGATAGGATAGGATGGAAGATAGGATAGGATAGAGGATAGATGATAGGATAGGATAGAGGATAGGATAGGGGATAGGATAGGATAGAGGATAGGATAGGATAGAAGATAGGATAGGATAGAGGATAGGATAGGATAGAGGATAAGATAGGATAGAGGATAGGATAGGATAGAGGATAGAGGATAGGATAGGATAGAGGATAGGATAGGAAAGAGGATAGGGTAGGGGATTTGATAGGATAGAGGATAGGATAGGATAGAAGATAGGAGAGGATAGAGGATAGGATAGGATAGAGGATAGGATAGGATAGAGGATAGGATAGGATAGAGTATAGGATAGGATAGAAGATAGGATACGATAGAGGATAGGATAGGATAGAGGATAGGATAGGATAGAGGATAGAGGATAGAGGATAGAGGATAGGATAGGATAGAGGATAGGATAGGATAGAGGATAGGATAGGATAGAGGATAGGATAGGATACAGGATTGGATAGGATACAGGAAAGGATAGGTTTGAGGATAGGATAGGATGGAGGATAGGATAGGATAGAGTATAGGATAGGATAGAGGATAGGATAGACGATAGGATAGGATAGAGGATAGGATAGGATAGAGGATAGGATAGGATAGAGGATAGGATAGGATAGAGGATAGGATAGGACAGAGGATAGGATAGGGGATTTGATAGGATAGAGGATAGGATAGGATAGAGGATAGGATAGGATAGAGGATAGGATAGGATAGAATATAGGATAGGATAGAGGATAGGATAGTATAGAGGATAGGATAGGATAGAGGATAGAGGATAGGATAGGATAGAGGATAGGATAGGATAGAGGATAGGATAGGATAGAGGATAGGATAGGATAGAGGATAGGATAGGACAGAGGATAGGGTAGGGGATTTGATAGGATAGAGGATAGGATAGGATAGAGGATAGGATAGAGGATAGGATAGGATAGAGGATAGGATAGGATAGAGGGTAGGATCGGAAAGAGGATAGAATAGGATAGAGGATAGGAAAGGAAAGAGGATAGGATAGGACTGAGGATAGGATAGGACAGAGGATAGGATAGGGGATTTGATAGGATAGGGTAGAGGATAGGATAGGACAGAGGATAGGATAGGGGATTTGATAGGATAGGATAGAGGATAGGATAGAGCATAGGATAGGATAGAGGATAGGATAGGATAGAGGATAGGATAGGATAGAGGGTAGGATAGAATAGAGGACAGGATAGGATACAGGATTGGATAGGATACAGGAAAGGATAGGATTGAGGATAGGATAGGATGGAGGATAGGATAGGATAGAGTATAGGATAGGATAGAGGATAGGATAGACGATAGGATAGGATAGAGGATAGGATAGGATAGAGGATAGGATAGGATAGGATAGAGGATAGGATAGGACAGAGGATAGGATAGGGGATTTGATAGGATAGAGGATAGGATAGGATAGAGGATAGATGATAGGATAGGATAGAGGATAGGATAGGGGATTTGATAGGATAGAGGATAGGATAGGATAGAAGATAGGATAGGATAGAGGATAGATGATAGGATAGAGGATAGATGATAGGGTAGGATAGATGATAGGATAGGGGATAGGATAGGATAGAGGATAGGATAGGATAGAGGATAAGATAGGATAGAGGATAGGATAGGATAGAGGATAGAGGATAGGATAGGATAGAGGATAGGATAGGACAGAGGATAGGGTAGGGGTTTTGATAGGATAGAGGATAGGATAGGATAGAAGATAGGATAGGATAGAGGATAGGATAGGATAGAGGATAGGATAGGATAGAGGATAGGATAGGATAGAGTATAGGATAGGATAGAAGATAGGATAGGATAGAGGATAGGATAGGATAGAGGATAGGATAGGATAGAGGATAGAGGATAGGATAGGATAGAGGATAGGATAGGATAGAGGATAGGATAGGATAGAGGATAGGATAGGACAGAGGATAGGGTAGGGGATTTGATAGGATAGAGGATAGGAAAGGATAGAGGATAGGATAGGACAGAGGATAGGATAGGACAGAGGATAGGATAGGGGATTTGATAGGATAGGATAGAGGATAGGATAGACGATAGGATAGGATAGAGCATAGGATAGGATAGACGATAGGATAGGATAGAGCATAGGATAGGATAGAGGATAGGATAGGATAGAGGATAGGATAGGATAGAGGGTAGGATAGAATAGAGGACAGGATAGGATACAGGATTGGATAGGATACAGGAAAGGATAGGATTGAGGATAGGATAGGATGGAGGATAGGATAGGATAGAGTATAGGATAGGATAGAGGATAGGATAGACGATAGGATAGGATAGAGGATAGGATAGGATAGAGGATAGGATAGGATAGAGGATAGGATAGGATAGAGGATAGGATAGGGGATTGGATACGATAGAGGATATGATAGGATAGAGGATAGGATATGCTAGAGGATAGGATATGCTAGAGGATAGGATAGGATAGAGGATAGGATAGGATAGAGGGTAGGATAGGATAGAGGATAGGATAGGATAGATGATAGGATAGGATTGAGGATAGGGTAGGATAGAGGATAGGATAGAGAATAGGATGGGATTTAGGATCGGAGAGGATAGGATATTGGATAGGATAGGTAATTGGATAGGATAGAGGATAGGCGACGATAGAGGATAGGATAGGGGATTGGATGGGATAGAGGACAGGAGACGATAGAAGATAGGATAGGGTACAGGATAGGATAGGATAGAGGATAGGATAGGGGATTGGATAGGTAAGAGCATAGGATAGGATAGAGGATAGGATCGGATAGAGGATAGGATAGGATAGAGGATATGATAGGATAGAGAATAGGATAGGATGGATGATATTATAGGATAGAGGATAGGATAGAGAATAGGATAGGATTTAGGATCGGAGAGGATAGGATATTGGATAGGATAGGTAATTGGATAGGAAAGAGGATAGGCGACGATAGAGGATAGGATAGGGTATTGGATGAGATAGAGGACCGGAAGCGATAGAAGATAGGATAGGGTACAGGATTTGATAGGATAGAGGATAGGATAGGGGATTCTATAGGTAAGAGCATAGGATAGGATAGAGGATAGGATCGGATAGAGGATAGGATAGTTGATTGGATACGATAGAGGATAGGATAGGATATAGGAAAGGATAGGATAGAGTATAGGATAGGGTAGAGGATAGGATAGGATAGAGGATAGGATAGGATAGAGAATAGGATAGGATAGAGAATAGGGTAGGATGGATGATATTATAGGATAGAGGATAGGTTAGGATAGAGGATAGGATAGAGAATAGGATAGGATTTAGGATCGGAGAGGATTGGATAGAGGATAGGATAGAGGATAGGATATGTAATTGGATAGGATAGAGGATAGGCGACGATAGAGGATAGGATAAGGTAGAGGATAGGATAGGATAGAGGATAGGATAGGGGATTGGATGGGTTAGAGGATAGGATAGGATAGAGGATAGGATCGGATAGAGGATAGCATAGAGAATAGGATAGGATAGAGGATGGGACAGGATAGAGGATAACATAGGGGATTGGATAGGATAGAGGATAGGAGACGATAGAGGATAGGATAGGATAGAGGATAGGATAGGATAGAGAATAGGATAGAATGGATGATATTATAGGATAGAGGATATAATAGGATAGATGATAGGATAGGATGGAGGATAGCATAGAAAATACGATATTACAGAGGATGGGACAGGATAGAGGATAACATAGGGGATTAGGATAGGATAGAGGATAGGAGACGATAGAGGATAGGATAGGATAAAGGATAGGATAGCATAGAGAATAGGATAGGATGGATGATATTATAGGATAGAGGATAGGATAGGATAGAGGATAGGATAGAGAATAGGATAGGATTTAGGATCGGAGAGGATAGGATAGAGGATAGGATAGGTAATTGGATAGGATAGAGGATAGTCGACGATAGAGGATAGGATAGGGAATTGGATAGGATAGAGGACAGGAGACGATATATTATAGGATAGGGTAAAGGATACGATAGGATAGAGGATAGGATAGGGGATTGGATGGGTTGGAGGATACGATATTATAGAGGATAGGATTTGATAGAGGATAGGGAATTGGATAGGATAGAGGATAGGATAGGATAGAGGATAGGATAGGATAGAGGATAGGATAGGATAGAGGATAGGATAGGATAGAGGATAGGATAGGATAGAGCATAGTATAGGATAGAGGATAGAATAGGATAGAGGATAGAATAGGATAGAGGATAGGATAGGATAGAGGATACGATATTATAGATGATAGGATAGGATAGAGGATAGGATAGGATAGAGGATAGGATAGGATAGAGGATAGGATAGGATAGAGGATAGGATAGGATAGAGGATAGGATAGGATAGAGGATAGGATAGGATAGAGGATAGGATAGGATAGAGGATAGGATAGGATTGAGGATAGGATAGGATAGAGGATAGGATCGGATAGAGGATAGGATAGGGGATTGGATAGGATAGAGAATAGGATAGGATAGAGGATAGGATAGGATAGAGCAGACGATAGAGGATAGGATACTATTCAGGGTACGATATTATAGAGGATAGGATAGGATAGAGGATAGGATAGGATAGAGGATAGTATAGGATAGAGAATAGGATAGGATAGAGGATAGGATGGGATGGAGAATAGGATAGGATAGAGGATAGGATAGGATAGAGGATAGGATAGGATACAGGATAGGATAGGATAGGATAGTATAGACGATAGGATATGATAGAGGATAGGATAGGATGGACGATAGGATAGAGGATAGGATACTATGGAGGATAGGATAGGATAGAAGATTGGATTGGATAGAGGATAGGATAGGATAGAGGATAGGATAGGATAGAGGATGGGATAGGATGGAGGATATGATATGATAGAGAATAGGATAGGATATATGATATTATCGGACAGAGGATAGGGTAGGATAGAGGATACGATATTATAGAGGATAGGATAGGATAGAGGATAGCATAGGGGATGGGATAGGATAGATGATACGATAGGATAGAGGATAAGATAGGATAGAGGATATGATAGGATAGAGGATTAGATAGGATACAGGATTGCATTCAGAATAGGATATGATAGAGGATAGGATAGAGGATAGGATAGAGGATTGGATAGGATTGAGGATATTATAGAATAGAGGAATGGATAGGATAGAGGATTGGATAGAATAGAGGATATTTTGGGATAGAGGATTGGATAGGACAGAGGATAGGATAGGACAGAGGATAGGATAGGATAGAGGATGGGAAAGGATAGAGGATAGGATGGTATAGAGGATGGGATAGTATAGAGGATACAATAGGATATAGGATAGGATAGGATAGAGGATAGGATAGGATAGAGGACAGGATAGGAAAGGGGATAGGATAGCATAGAAAAGAGGATACGACAGAAGGTAGGATCGGATAGAGGATATTATAGGATAGTGGATAGGATAGGATAGAGGATACAATAGGATAGAGGATAGGATAGGATAGAGGATAGGATAGGAAAGAGGATAGAATAGATTATAGGATACTCAGAAGGATAGGATAGGATAGAGGATTAGATTGGATAGAGGATAGGATAGGATAGAGGATAGGATAGGATAGAGGATGGGATAGGATGGAGGATATGATAGGACAGAGGATAGGATAGGGGATTGGATAGGATAGAGGATAGGATAGGATAGAGGATATTATAGGATAGAGGATAGGATAGGATAGAGGATAGGATACGTTAGAGGACAGGATAGGATAGAGGATAGGATACGATAGAAAATAGGATACGACAGAGGATAGGATAGGATAGAGGATTGGATAGGATAGAGGATAGGATAGGATAGAGGATAGGATAGGATAGAGGATGGGATAGGATGGAGGATATGATATGATAGAGAATAGGATAGGATATATGATATTATCGGATAGAGGATAGGGTAGGATAGAGTATAGGATAGGATAGAGGATAGGATAGACGATAGGATAGGATAGAGGATAGGATAGGATAGAGCATAGGATAGGATAGAGGATAGGATAGGATAGAGGATAGGATAGGATAGAGGGTAGGATAGAATAGAGGACAGGATAGGATACAGGATTGGATAGGATACAGGAATGGATAGGATTGAGGATAGGATAGGATGGAGGATAGGATAGGATAGAGTATAGGATAGGATAGAGGATAGGATAGACGATAGGATAGGATAGAGGATAGGATAGGATAGAGGATAGGATAGGATAGAGGATAGGATAGGATAGAGGATAGGATAGGATAGAGGATAGGATAGGACAGAGGATAGGATAGGGGATTTGATAGGATAGAGGATAGGATAGGATAGAGGATTGGATAGGATAGAGGATAGATGATAGGATAGGATAGAGGATAGGATAGGGGATTTGATAGGATAGAGGATAGGATAGGATAGAGGATTGGATAGGATAGAGGATAGATGATAGGATAGGATAGAGGATAGGATAGGGGATTTGATAGGATAGAGGATAGGATAGGATAGAAGATAGGATAGGATAGAGGATAGATGATAGAATAGGATAGAGGATAGGATAGGGGATAGGATAGGATAGAGGATAGGATAGGATAGAAGATAGGATAGGATAGAGGATAGGATAGGATAGAGGATAAGATAGGATAGAGGATAGGATAGGATAGGATAGAGGATAGAGGATAGGATAGGATAGAGGATAGGATAGGACAGAGGATAGGGTAGGGGTTTTGATAGGATAGAGGATAGGATAGGATAGAAGATAGGATAGGATAGAGGATAGGATAGGATAGAGGATAGGATAGGATAGAGGATAGCATAGGATAGAGTATAGGATAGGATAGAAGATAGGATAGGATAGAGGATAGGATAGGATAGAGGATAGGATAGGATAGAGGATAGGATAGGATAGAGGGTAGGATAGAATAGAGGACAGGATAGGATACAGGATTGGATAGGATACAGGAATGGATAGGATTGAGGATAGGATAGGATGGAGGATAGGATAGGATAGAGTATAGGATAGGATAGAGGATAGGATAGGATAGAGGATAGATGATAGAATAGGATAGAGGATAGGATAGGGGATAGGATAGGATAGAGGATAGGATAGGATAGAAGATAGGATAGGATAGAGGATAGGATAGGATAGAGGATAAGATAGGATAGAGGATAGGATAGGATAGGATAGAGGATAGAGGATAGGATAGGATAGAGGATAGGATAGGACAGAGGATAGGGTAGGGGTTTTGATAGGATAGAGGATAGGATAGGATAGAAGATAGGATAGGATAGAGGATAGGATAGGATAGAGGATAGGATAGGATAGAGGATAGCATAGGATAGAGTATAGGATAGGATAGAAGATAGGATAGGATAGAGGATAGGATAGGATAGAGGATAGGATAGGATAGAGGATAGGATAGGATAGAGGGTAGGATAGAATAGAGGACAGGATAGGATACAGGATTGGATAGGATACAGGAATGGATAGGATTGAGGATAGGATAGGATGGAGGATAGGATAGGATAGAGTATAGGATAGGATAGAGGATAGGATAGACGATAGGATAGGATAGAGGATAGGATAGGATAGAGGATAGGATAGGATAGAGGATAGGATAGGATAGAGGATAGGATAGGATAGAGGATAGGATAGGACAGAGGATAGGATAGGGGATTTGATAGGATAGAGGATAGGATAGGATAGAGGATTGGATAGGATAGAGGATAGATGATAGGATAGGATAGAGGATAGGATAGGGGATTTGATAGGATAGAGGATAGGATAGGATAGAGGATTGGATAGGATAGAGGATAGATGATAGGATAGGATAGAGGATAGGATAGGGGATTTGATAGGATAGAGGATAGGATAGGATAGAAGATAGGATAGGATAGAGGATAGATGATAGAATAGGATAGAGGATAGGATAGGGGATAGGATAGGATAGAGGATAGGATAGGATAGAAGATAGGATAGGATAGAGGATAGGATAGGATAGAGGATAAGATAGGATAGAGGATAGGATAGGATAGAGGATAGAGGATAGGATAGGATAGAGGATAGGATAGGACAGAGGATAGGGTAGGGGTTTTGATAGGATAGAGGATAGGATAGGATAGAAGATAGGATAGGATAGAGGATAGGATAGGATAGAGGATAGGATAGGATAGAGGATAGGATAGGATAGAGTATAGGATAGGATAGAAGATAGGATAGGATAGAGGATAGGATAGGATAGAGGATAGGATAGGATAGAGGATAGAGGATAGCATAGGATAGAGGATAGGATAGGATAGAGGATAGGATAGGATAGAGGATAGGATAGGACAGAGGATAGGGTAGGGGATTTGATAGGATAGAGGATAGGATAGGATAGAAGATAGGATAGGATAGAGGACAGGATAGGATAGAGGATAGGATAGGATAGAGGATAGGATAGGATAGAGGATAGGATAGGATAGAAGATAGGATAGGATAGAGGACAGGATAGGATAGAGGATAGGATAGGATAGAGGATAGGATAGGATAGAAGATAGGATAGGATAGAGGATAGAGGATAGGATAGGATAGAGGATAGGATAGGAAAGAGGATAGGGTAGGGGATTTGATAGGATAGAGGATAGGATAGGATAGAAGATAGGAGAGGATAGAGGATAGGATAGGATAGAGGATAGGATAGGATAGAGGATAAGATAGGATAGAGGATAGGATAGGATAGAGTATAGAGGATAGGATAGGATAGAGGATAGGATAGGAAAGAGGATAGGGTAGGGGATTTGATAGGATAGAGGATAGGATAGGATAGAAGATAGGAGAGGATAGAGGATAGGATAGGATAGAGGATAGGATAGGATAGAGTATAGGATAGGATAGAAGATAGGATAGGATAGAGGATAGGATAGGATAGAGGATAGGATAGGATAGAGGATAGAGGATAGAGGATAGAGGATAGGATAGGATAGAGGATAGGATAGGATAGAGGATAGGATAGGATAGAGGATAGGATAGGATACAGGATTGGATAGGATACAGGAAAGGATAGGTTTGAGGATAGGATAGGATGGAGGATAGGATAGGATAGAGTATAGGATAGGATAGAGGATAGGATAGACGATAGGATAGGATAGAGGATAGGATAGGATAGAGGATAGGATAGGATAGAGGATAGGATAGGATAGAGGATAGGATAGGACAGAGGATAGGATAGGGGATTTGATAGGATAGAGGATAGGATAGGATAGAGGATAGGATAGGATAGAGGATAGGATAGGATAGAGGATAGGATAGGATAGAATATAGGATAGGATAGAGGATAGGATAGTATAGAGGATAGGATAGGATAGAGGATAGAGGATAGGATAGGATAGAGGATAGGATAGGATAGAGGATAGGATAGGATAGAGGATAGGATAGGATAGAGGATAGGATAGGACAGAGGATAGGATAGGGGATTTGATAGGATAGAGGATAGGATAGGATAGAGGATTGGATAGGATAGAGGATAGATGATAGGATAGGATAGAGGATAGGATAGGTGATTTGATAGGATAGAGGATAGGATAGGATAGGATAGAGGATAGGATAGGACAGAGGATAGGGTTGGGGTTTTGATAGGATAGAGGATAGGATAGGATAGAAGATAGGATAGGATAGAGGATAGGAAAGGATAGAGGATAGGATAGGACAGAGGATAGGATAGGATAGAGGGTAGGATAGAATAGAGGACAGGATAGGATACAGGATTGGATAGGATACAGGAAAGGATAGGATAGGATAGAGGATAGGATAGGATAGAGGATAGGATAGGATAGAGGATAGGATAGGACAGAGGATAGGGTAGGATAGAGCATAGGATAGGATAGAGGATAGGATAGGATAGAGGATAGGATAGGATAGAGGGTAGGATAGAATAGAGGACAGGATAGGATACAGGATTGGATAGGATACAGGAAAGGATAGGATTGAGGATAGGATAGGATGGAGGATAGGATAGGATAGAGTATAGGATAGGATAGATGATACGATAGGATAGAGGATAGGACGGGATAGAGGATAGGATAGATAATTGGATAGGATAGAGGATAGGATAGAGGATGGGAAAGGATAGAGGATAGGATGGTATAGAGGATGGGATAGTATAGAGGATACAATAGGATAGATCATAAGATAGGATAGAGGATAGTATTGGATAGCGGATTCGGATAGAATAGAGGATAGGATAGGATAGAGGTTTGGATAGGATAGAGGATAGGATAGAGGATAGGATAGGATGGAGGATAGCATAGAAAATACGATATTACAGAGGATGGGACAGGATAGAGGATAACATAGGGGATTAGGATAGGATAGAGGATAGGAGACGATAGAGGATAGGATAGGATAAAGGACAGGATAGCATAGAGAATAGGATAGGATGGATGATATTATAGGATAGAGGATAGGATAGGATAGAGGATAGGATAGAGAATAGGATAGGATTTAGGATCGGAGAGGATAGGATAGAGGATAGGATAGGTAATTGGATAGGATAGAGGATAGTCGACGATAGAGGATAGGATAGGGAATTGGATAGGATAGAGGACAGGAGACGATATATTATAGGATAGGGTAAAGGATACGATAGGATAGAGGATAGGATAGGGGATTGGATGGGTTGGAGGATACGATATTATAGAGGATAGGATTTGATAGAGGATAGGGAATTGGATAGGATAGAGGATAGGATAGGATAGAGGATAGGATAGGATAGAGGATAGGATAGGATAGAGGATAGGATAGGATAGAGGATAGGATAGGATAGAGCATAGTATAGGATAGAGGATAGAATAGGATAGAGGATAGAATAGGATAGAGGATAGGATAGGATAGAGGATACGATATTATAGATGATAGGATAGGATAGAGGATAGGATAGGATAGAGGATAGGATAGGATAGAGGATAGGATAGGATAGAGGATAGGATAGGATAGAGGATAGGATAGGATAGAGGATAGGATAGGATAGAGGATAGGATAGGATAGAGGATAGGATAGGATAGAGGATAGGATAGGATTGAGGATAGGATAGGATAGAGGATAGGATCGGATAGAGGATAGGATAGGGGATTGGATAGGATAGAGAATAGGATAGGATAGAGGATAGGATAGGATAGAGCAGACGATAGAGGATAGGATACTATTCAGGGTACGATATTATAGAGGATAGGATAGGATAGAGGTTAGGATAGGATAGAGGATAGTATAGGATAGAGGATAGGATAGGATAGAGGATAGGATGGGATGGAGAATAGGATAGGATAGAGGATAGGATACGATAGAGGATAGGATAGAGTATAGGATAGGATAGAGGATAGGATAGGATACAGGATAGGATAGGATAGAGGGTAGGATAGGGGATTGGATGGGTTAGAGGATAGGATAGGATAGAGGATAGGATCGGATAGAGGATAGGATAGGGGATTGGATACGATAGAGGATATGATAGGATAGAGGATAGGATATGCTAGAGGATAGGATATGCTAGAGGATAGGATAGGATAGAGGATAGGATAGGATAGAGGGTAGGATAGGATAGAGGATAGGATAGGATAGAGGATAGGATAGGATAGAGTATAGGATAGGATACACAATATTATAGGATATAGGATAGGATAGGATAGATGATAGGATACGTTAGATGATGGGATAGGATAGAGGATACGATAGGATAGAGGATAGGATACGATAGAGGATTGGATAGGATACAGGATAGCATTCAGTATACGATAGGTAGAGGATATTATAGGATAGACGATTGGATAGGATAGAGGATAGGATAGGATTGAGGATAGTATATTATAGAGGATAGGATAGGACAAACGGTAGGATAGGATAGAGGATAGGATAGGCTAGAGGATAGGATAGGATAGGATAGTATAGAGGATAGGATATGATAGAGGATAGGATAGGATGGACGATAGGATAGAGGATAGGATACTATGGAGGATAGGATAGGATAGAAGATTGGATTGGATAGAGGATAGGATAGGATAGAGGATAGGATAGGATAGAGGATGGGATAGGATGGAGGATATGATATGATAGAGAATAGGATAGGATATATGATATTATCGGACAGAGGATAGGGTAGGATAGAGGATACGATATTATAGAGGATAGGATAGGATAGAGGATAGCATAGGGGATGGGATAGGATAGATGATACGATAGGATAGAGGATAAGATAGGATAGAGGATATGATAGGATAGAGGATTAGATAGGATACAGGATTGCATTCAGAATAGGATAGGATAGAGGATAGGATAGAGGATAGGATAGAGGATTGGATAGGATTGAGGATATTATAGAATAGAGGAATGGATAGGATAGAGGATTGGATAGAATAGAGGATATTTTGGGATAGAGGATTGGATAGGACAGAGGATAGGATAGGACAGAGGATAGGATAGGATAGAGGATGGGAAAGGATAGAGGATAGGATGGTATAGAGGATGGGATAGTATAGAGGATACAATAGGATATAGGATAGGATAGGATAGAGGATAGGATAGGATAGAGGACAGGATAGGAAAGGGGATAGGATAGCATAGAAAAGAGGATACGACAGAAGGTAGGATCGGATAGAGGATATTATAGGATAGTGGATAGGATAGGATAGAGGATACAATAGGATAGAGGATAGGATAGGATAGAGGATAGGATAGGAAAGAGGATAGAATAGATTATAGGATACTCAGAAGGATAGGATAGGATAGAGGATTAGATTGGATAGAGGATAGGATAGGATAGAGGATAGGATAGGATAGAGGATGGGATAGGATGGAGGATATGATAGGACAGAGGATAGGATAGGGGATTGGATAGGATAGAGGATAGGATAGGATAGAGGATATTATAGGATAGAGGATAGGATAGGATAGAGGATAGGATACGTTAGAGGACAGGATAGGATAGAGGATAGGACACGATAGAAAATAGGATACGACAGAGGATAGGATAGGATAGAGGATTGGATAGGATAGAGGATAGGATAGGATAGAGGATAGGATAGTGTTCAGGACTCCAACGTTCAAAATTGCCGGTAATCGGGTGCGAGTTTACATATCGATCACGCGCTTCGATCGATAGCGCCGCGTTACGATTACAAACGTTCCTGCCGTTGTCCTTCGTCTTCTTGATCCAGACAGCGAACGATCAACACGTATATTATCTCCGCGCCTATCGCATTCTTGTAACCGTCTCGCGCAAAACCTTTCGGATTCGACGCTTATCGCTACCGTGCCTATCGCGGGATTATCGTCTCCGTAGTGAACGTCTGGTATCGTGAAATAAAAAAGGGTTCTTTTTCGTGACCGAACAAGTGGTAATTCTTTAAATCCCGTATACCGCTGTATATCCTTGACAGGATAGTTCCACTATCCAAATCAACCTCGCTGCACGAGAAAACATTGGTCCTTCGAGCCGGATTGCAGTGAGTTTCGGTGAAGAAACATTTGTGAGGTTAAAAAGATCTTGTTCGGCAATTTGACGACGGTTGAGTGATCCGTTGGACATTCAAAGTTGAAGGACAAAAGGACTAGTCGGTCTGTAACAGTTCACAATGGGTGACCTCAAGACGCTTCTTCAACACCAAATCGATGCCGCTCGTATTGTCGAACGTACCCTTGACAATTTCAAGAAGATCGGCAAAGCAAAATTAACGGTAGCAACCGTTAAGAATCGAATCGCAAGACTTAGCGAATCTTTTGCCGAGTGCCAACGTCTGCATAAGCAGCTCTCTGCCGTTGCCACGGACGCGGAGCGTTCCACCGTGGGTTACTTCACCCAGGATCGATTCATGGCCGTGCACGAGATTTACATGGAAACATCGGACTACATGGCGGAAACTCTTTCTCGTCTCGCAGCTGCCGACTCATCTGGTACTGACTCGACGCCGTCGCCAGCAGGACCTGTCTCGCAACCTGATGACGACAAGAGTCGAATGCTAATGCTCAATCTGCCGACATTCTCTGGAGCCTTCAGTGAGTGGGAAACCTTCCGCGATCGCTTTACAGCGATGGTCATCTCTCGTAAAGGTCTGTCAAACGTATCTCGTTTCGAATATTTGTTAGCGTGTTTGCAAGGCGCGGCAAGTGATCTCGTCGAGAACATCGCGATAACCGATGCGGGCTTCGCGATCGCGTGGGACCTCCTGGTAGAGTGTTTTGAAAACAAGCGGCTGTTAGTGACAACGCATTTAGAAACTCTGTACGACCTTCCACAAGTTCATTCCGAGTCTGCCGATCAGCTGCGAAGCCTTCGCGACAAAGCCAACAAGGCGATAAAAGCCCTGCAGAATCTCGATCGTCCCGTCGAACATTGGGGCGACTTACTCGTTTTCTTCGTAACAACGAAATTAGATTCCGAGTCGCGGAAGGCTTGGGAGTTGAAACTCGGCGATAACACAGATTGTCCGACATTTGAAACGCTTAATACATTTCTAAAATCGCGAATACGCGCGCTACAAACAATTAAGCCGTCCCCGTCGGGAGCGGCCTCTCGGATCGCGGACTCGGCAGCAACCAAATCGAGTCGTGTTCGTGCGACTTCGTTACACGGTGCTGCTGCCGTCAAGAGCCCGTGCGAGTTATGCAAAGCGAATCACATACTCGGACAATGCGCGTTATTTAAAAGTAAATCTGTCGAACAACGGGTCGAGTTCGCGAAAGGGACCAACCGGTGCATGAACTGTTTGAGTCCGTACCATTCGACGAAAAAATGTACGAGTTCATATAACTGTTCCATTTGTAAAAGGCGTCATCACACCTTGTTACATCTCAACAACGCGACTGCGTCATCAACCGGTACCGCGTCATCGAATAACTCTACGTTAACGACCGAGAATGTCACATCGCTGCTCACGTCTTGTTCTGTTCCGCGCGTGACTGCCACACAGCAAGTCTTGCTCGCGACTGCATGGGTCGAACTGCGGTCACCGTCTGGCCGTTCAGAGAAAATTCGCGCGTTACTCGATCAAGGCTCGGTCATTTCTATAATTGCCGAGAATTTAACACAACGACTCCGACTACCGCGTTCGCGTGTTTCAGTCAGCATTACCGGAATCGGCAATAACGCGGTTGCTTGTCGCTCATCGACAACATTTACCGTAGCATCGTGTAAAACGGACTCCGTATACTCCATGAGCGCTTACGTACTACGTTCATTGTCGAACTATCTGCCACATCAAGTGTCGACAGGCGTCAGGCTCTCTCATATTCGCGATCTGGAATTGGCGGACGACAATCCCTTTGACTCGGCTCCAATCGAACTAATTATCGGTGCGGATCAGTACGGGTTGCTTCTTTTAGAAGGTTTGCGAAAGGGCCCGGTGAACGAGCCGACGGCTCAAAACACCACGTTAGGCTGGATCCTTTCCGGTCCCGTTCCATCTTTCGCATCCAATGCTCCTACTTCCGTTGCCAGCTTCCACTGCAACGTTTCGGGGAATCTCGATGCCGAACTTCGACGATTTTGGGAAGTCGAGGAGTTACCGTTCGTCACGCGTCTTTCTCCTGCTGAACAAAAGTGCGAGGAACATTTTCAACGCACGCATACTCGGGCTCCAAATGGACAGTATATCGTTCGCTTGCCTTTTATCGAAGGACCTCCCATCGATATTGGCCCTTCACTCTCCGCGGCGAACACCATGTTCCTAAGACAGGAAAATCGGTTGCAACGAAACGCGGAGCATTCAGCAGAATACGCTCAGTTCCTACGTGAGTACGAGGCCCTCGGTCATATGGCCGAAGTCACCGACACGCAAACGGTTCCGTCACTTCAAACCGTGTACATACCGCATCACGCGGTTATTCGGGAACACAGCGCTACAACACGGCTTCGTGTCGTTTTCAACGCATCCTCGAAAACGGGAAACGGGACATCACTCAACGACCACTTATTGATCGGTCCCAAATTACAAACGGACTTAGCCGCTGTAATTCTTCGATGGCGCCGCTATCGATACGTCTTTATCGCCGACATTGCTAAAATGTACCGGCAGATCTTGGTCGACCACAAGGACGTTGACTATCAACGGATTTTGTGGCGATCTTCTCCCTCAGAACCATTGCGGCATTATCGGCTCTTGACCGTTACGTACGGTACCGGTCCAGCTCCTTATCTTGCTTTACGGGTCCTCCAACAACTCGCTAAGGACGAAGGGTCGAAATATCCTCTCGCGCAGCTGGTTCTTCGCGACCAAATCTATGTGGACGACTGCGTCTTCGGCGCGGACGATCCACGGCTAGCACGTAAAACACGTGACCACGTAACTGCCCTGTTGCAAGAGGGTGGCTTTAAATTGCGCAAATGGGCTAGTAATTGCCCTGCATTAATTGCCGATATCGATCCCTCAGATCATGGTCTTGCTGCCAGCAAACCATTGTTACCAGATGACAATTTAAAGGTCCTTGGTATCAACTGGAATCCCGGGAACGACTCATTTCGTTTCGACATCGGAATTCAAAACGTCATTCCGGCAACAAAACGGGAAATTCTTTCGACAATCGCTCGATTCTACGACCCGCTGGGATGGGCCGCTCCCGTTGTTATCGTGGCCAAAATTCTGATGCAACGCCTCTGGTTGCAGAAGTGTGATTGGGATGAGACCATCCCGACCGAGTTCCGCGAAACGTGGACCACGTATTGCACGCAACTTCCCCTGCTCCGATCTATCGTTCTCCCTCGGTGGACAGGACACGGGTTAAACGTTTTAAAAACAGAACTGCATGGCTTCGCCGATGCCTCGCAAAACGCCTATGCCGCAGTTGTTTACTCTCGCGTTACAACTAACAACGGTGAGATTCTAGTCTCTCTTCTCGCTGCAAAGTCTAAAGTGGCTCCGCTCAAATCCTTCACCATTCCGCGCCTTGAGCTATGCGGAGTTGTACTCCTTTCTCGTCTAATGTCGTTCATAAGAACTTCGTTCGAGGACTCTGCGTGCGAGATGCACGGCTGGACCGATTCCACGATTACTCTCGCATGGATAAGTCAACCCGCGTCTCGTTGGAAAACGTTTGTCGCGAATCGAGTCGCGAACATTCAGGAACTAGTACCAAAATGTCAGTGGCACCATGTTATATCGGAAGACAATCCTGCCGACTGCGCCTCTCGCGGAATCCACGTCCCTCAGTTTGTGAACCATAGCCTATGGTGGCACGGCCCGAGGTGGCTCAAATCGCCATCTACCTCGTGGCCTTGCGAGACCACTCCGCTCAAGGCAACGACGGAGGAACGGATACCGGTCGCTCTTCACGCAGTCACTGTACCAGAACCGTGGGATCTAGCTACACGATTCTCGAGTTGGCCCAAGCTTCTCCGCGTGACTGCGTATATTTTGCGCTTTATCAAAAGACTACAGTCATACCGTAACCTGTCCGAATCGTCAACCTCGGCCACGGAAGGTCACTCGGAAAATTGTCCAAATCCAAGCGCGCTGCTTCCGATAGAAATTCGACAAGCGCGCACGTATTGGCTGAAACATATTCAACAAACGGTACTTCCGGTTGAATTTCAGCGGTTATACGGTAAGCATCCGCTCCCGCGACAAAGTCCAGTGCTCTCTTTAAACCCGTATCTCGATTCGGAGGGACTGATTCGCGTTGGCGGGCGCCTTCAAAATTCGGCATTACCCGAGGAAACCAAACATCCGATTATCCTTGCCTCGCATCCTCTCGTTTCGCTGCTCATCAGCCATCTGCACCGTAGTTTGCTACACGCAGGCCCTCAACTAACGCTAGCGAAGTTGCGACAAGAATTCTGGCTCCTACGGGCACGTCCTACTGTTCGCCAAGTTTTATACAAGTGCGTGATCTGCGCGCGACAGCGTGCGACAATTCCGTTCGAATTGATGGGAGAGCTTCCGGCGGTACGCGTTACCCGCTCAGAAAGAGCATTCTTACACTGTGGCGTGGACTACGCGGGCCCCATCGCAGTCCGAACGACTCCCGGTCGCGGACATAAATCGACAAAGGCGTATATCGCACTTTTTATATGTATGGCGACGCGTGCGGTACACCTCGAATTCGTAGGATCCTATACAACGGATGCGTTCCTAGCGTGCTACGATCGGTTCATCTCGCGTCGCGGTTTACCGGTCGCCATGTATAGCGATAATGGAACCACGTTCCAGGGTGCCGACAAAGAACTGACCACGGCCTTTCGATCCGCCACGCGCGACCCGAATCTCCTTAACAAACTCGCGAGCGATCAGGTAGCATGGCACTTCATTCCTCCCTCCGCTCCGCATTTCGGCGGACTGTGGGAAGCCGGATTTCGAAGCATGAAACACCATTTTAAACGAGTCATCGGTTCGCACACTCTGACGTTCGAAGAGATGACTACCGTATTATGTCAGATCGAAGCTTGCATGAACTCCCGTCCGATTGCTCCGAGGTCGGAAAATATCGACGATTATACAGCGCTGACCCCGGGTCACTTTCTTATCGGCACGGCGATCACCACTGTTCCTACCGTAACTCTGCTCGATGTAAACGATTCGCGCTTGACTCGTTGGCAGCTCTTAAAGAAACTGTACGAAAGTGTTTGGAAAGCGTGGTCGAATGACTATATTCACTCGTTGCAACAACGCACGAAATGGCGCACCGCGAGTCACCTCGCAAAGGTTGGTCGTATCGTCCTTCTCCGAAACGCCCTTGCACCTCCGTGTAAGTGGGAACTTGCGCGGATAATCAAATGTCATCCCGGAGAGGATAACATTATTCGCGTCGTAACAATTAAGACTGCCAACTCGGAGTACAAACGGCCGATCGTCAAACTGTGTTTCCTCCCCGTTGATATCAACGAAACTGATACCCTCGATGCAAAAAACGCGGACGAGACACAGCCCCAAAACAAACAACCGCTCCGTCACGGCGGGCGGTCATAAAATGTACAAAATAGGCTAAGACGCGCTACGTAAAGTGTAATTCTCGAGCGTACGCATTTCGCCACGAGGTTCAGCGAAACCTTTTCGTTGTACCTCCCTCCTTTTGTAATCGGATACAACTATCCGAGGCGGGCGGTATGTTCAGGACTCCAACGTTCAAAATTGCCGGTAATCGGGTGCGAGTTTACATATCGATCACGCGCTTCGATCGATAGCGCCGCGTTACGATTACAAACGTTCCTGCCGTTGTCCTTCGTCTTCTTGATCCAGACAGCGAACGATCAACACGTATATTATCTCCGCGCCTATCGCATTCTTGTAACCGTCTCGCGCAAAACCTTTCGGATTCGACGCTTATCGCTACCGTGCCTATCGCGGGATTATCGTCTCCGTAGTGAACGTCTGGTATCGTGAAATAAAAAAGGGTTCTTTTTCGTGACCGAACAAGTGGTAATTCTTTAAATCCCGTATACCGCTGTATATCCTTGACAGGATAGTTCCACTATCCAAATCAACCTCGCTGCACGAGAAAACAGATAGGATAGAGGATGGGATAGGATGGAGGATATGATATGATAGAGAATAGGATAGGATATATGATATTATCGGACAGAGGATAGGGTAGGATAGAGGATACGATATTATAAAGGATAGGATAGGATAGAGGATAGGATAGGGGATGGGATAGGATAGATGATACGATAGGATAGAGGATAGGACGGGATAGAGGATAGGACGGGATAGAGGATAGGATAGATAATTGGATAGGATAGAGGATAGGATAGAGGATTGGATAGGATAGAGGATAGGATACGATAGAGGATACGATATTATAGAGGATACGATAGGATAGATCATAAGATAGGATAGAGGATAGTATTGGATAGCGGATTCGGATAGAATAGAGGATAGGATAGGATAGAGGTTTGGATAGGATAGAGGATAGGATAGAGGATAGGATAGAGGATTGGATAGGATAGAAGATATTATAGGATAGAGGATAGGATAGGATAGAGGATAGGATAGGACAGAGGATAGGATAGGATAGAGTATAGGGCAAGATACAGGATATTATAGGATATAGGATAGGATAGGATAGATGATAGGATACGTTAGAGGATGGGCAAGGATAGAGGATACGATAGGATAGAGGATAGGATACTATGGAGGATAGGATAGGATAGAGGATTGGATTGGATAGAGGATAGGATAGGATAGATGATACGATAGGATAGAGGATAGTATAGGATAGAGAATATGATAGGATAGAGGATTGGATAGGATACAGGATTGCATTGAGGATGGGATAGGATACAGGATACGATAGGATAGAGGATAGGATAGGTTAGAGGATAGGATATAATACAGTATAGGATAGGATTGAGGATATGACGGGATAGAGGATAGGATAGAGGATTGGATAGGATAGAGGATAGAATACGATAGAGGATACGATATTATAGAGGATACGATAGGATAGATCATAGGATAGGATAGAGGATAGTATTGGATAGAGGATTCGGATAGGGTAGAGGATAGGATAGGACAGAGGGTAGGATAGGATAGACAATAGGATAGGATATATGATATTATAGCATAGAGGATATGATAGGATAGAGGATAGGATAGGATATATGATATTGTAGGATAGAGGATAGGATAGGATAGAGGATAGGATAGGATAGAGAATAGGATAGGATATATGATATTATAGCATAGAGGATAGGATAGGATAGACGATTGGATAGGATACAGGATTGCATTGAGGAGAGGATAGGATAGAGGATAGGATAGAGGATTGGATAGGATAGAGGATATTATAGAATAGAGGATTGGATAGGATAAAGGATTGGATAGAATAGAGGATATTATAGGACAGAGGATAGGATAGGGGATTGGATAGGATAGAGGATAGGATAGGATAGAGGATATTATGGGATAGAGGATAGGATAGGATAGAGGATAGGATACGATAGAGGACAGGATAGGATATAGGATAGGATGCGATAGAAAATAGGATACGACAGAGGATAGGATAGGATAGAGGATTGGATAGGATACAGGATTGCATTGAGAGGATATTATAGGATACAGGATAGGATAGGATAGAGGATGGGATAGGATAGCGGAATGGAGAGGATACAGGATTGCAATGAGGATAGGATAGGATAGCGGAATGGAGAGGATACAGGATTGCATTGAGGATAGGATAGGATAGAGGATACAATAGGATAGAGGATAGGATAGGATAGAGGATTGGATAGGATAGAGGATTGGATAGAATAGAGGATATTATAGGATAGAGGATTGGATAGGATAGAGGATAGGATAGGATAGATGATAGGATAGGATAGAGGATATTATAGGATAGAGGATAGAATAGAATAGAGGATATTATAGGATAGAGGATTCGATAGGATAGAGGATAGGATAGAGGATAGGATAGGATAGACGATAGGATAGGATAGAGGATATTATAGCATAGAGGATAGGTTAGGATAGAGGATAGGATGGTATAGAGGATGGGAAAGGATAGAGGATAGGATAGGATAGAGGATAGCATTCAGGATAGGATAGGATAGAGGATATTATAGGATAGACGATTGGATAGGATAGAGGATAGGATAGGATAGAGGATAGGATAGGATAGAGGTTTGGATAGGATAGAGGATAGGATAGAGGATAGGATAGAGGATTGGATAGGATAGAAGATATTATAGGATAGAGGATAGGATAGGATAGAGGATAGGATAGGACAGAGGATAGGATAGGATAGAGTATAGGGCAAGATACAGGATAGTATAGGATATAGGATAGGATAGGATAGATGATAGGATACGTTAGAGGAAGGGAAAGGATAGAGGATACGATAGGATAGACGATAGGATATGATAGAGGATTAGATAGAGAATATTATAGGATAGACGATAGGATAGGATAGAGGATAGGATAGGATAGAGGATAGGATAGGATAGAGGATAGGATAGGACAGAGGATAGGATAGGGGATTTGATAGGATAGAGGATAGGATAGGATAGAGGATTGGATAGGATAGAGGATAGATGATAGGATAGGATAGAGGATAGGATAGGGGATTTGATAGGATAGAGGATAGGATAGGATAGAAGATAGGATAGGATAGAGGATAGATGATAGGATAGGATAGATGATAGGATAGGGGATAGGATAGGATAGAGGATAGGATAGGATAGAGGATAAGATAGGATAGAGGATAGGATAGGATAGAGGATAGAGGATAGGATAGGATAGAGGATAGGATAGGACAGAGGATAGGGTAGGGGTTTTGATAGGATAGAGGATAGGATAGGATAGAAGATAGGATAGGATAGAGGATAGGATAGGATAGAGGATAGGATAGGATAGAGGATAGGATAGGATAGAGGATAGGATAGGATAGAGTATAGGATAGGATAGAAGATAGGATAGGATAGAGGATAGGATAGGATAGAGGATAGAGGATAGGATAGGATAGAGGATAGGATAGGATAGAGGATAGGATAGGATAGAGGATAGGATAGGACAGAGGATAGGGTAGGGGATTTGATAGGATAGAGGATAGGAAAGGATAGAGGATAGGATAGGACAGAGGATAGGATAGGACAGAGGATAGGATAGGGGATTTGATAGGATAGGATAGAGGATAGGATAGACGATAGGATAAGATAGAGCATAGGATAGGATAGACGATAGGATAGGATACAGCATAGGATAGGATAGAGGATAGGATAGGATAGAGGATAGGATAGGATAGAGGGTAGGATAGAATAGAGGACAGGATAGGATACAGGATTGGATAGGATACAGGAAAGGATAGGATTGAGGATAGGATAGGATGGAGGATAGGATAGGATAGAGTATAGGATAGGATAGAGGATAGGATAGACGATAGGATAGGATAGAGGATAGGATAGGATAGAGGATAGGATAGGATAGAGGATAGGATAGGATAGAGGATAGGATAGGGGATTGGATACGATAGAGGATATGATAGGATAGAGGATAGGATATGCTAGAGGATAGGATATGCTAGAGGATAGGATAGGATAGAGGATAGGATAGGATAGAGGGTAGGATAGGATAGAGGATAGGATAGGATAGATGATAGGATAGGATAGAGGATAGGATAGGATAGAGGATAGGATAGGATTGAGGATAGGATAGGATAGAGGATAGGATCGGATAGAGGATAGGATAGGGGATTGGATAGGATAGAGAATAGGATAGGATAGAGGATAGGATAGGATAGAGCAGACGATAGAGGATAGGATACTATTCAGGGTACGATATTATAGAGGATAGGATAGGATAGAGGATAGGATAGGATAGAGGATAGTATAGGATAGAGGATAGGATAGGATAGAGGATAGGATGGGATGGAGAATAGGATAGGATAGAGGATAGGATACGATAGAGGATAGGATAGAGTATAGGATAGGATAGAGGATAGGATAGGATACAGGATAGGATAGGATAGAGGGTAGGATAGGGGATTGGATGGGTTAGAGGATAGGATAGGATAGAGGATAGGATCGGATAGAGGATAGGATAGGGGATTGGTTACGATAGAGGATATGATAGGATAGAGGATAGGATATGCTAGAGGATAGGATATGCTAGAGGATAGGATAGGATAGAGGATAGGATAGGATAGAGGGTAGGATAGGATAGAGGATAGGATAGGATAGAGGATAGGATAGGATAGAGGATGGGATAGGATAGAGGGTAGGATAGGGGATAGGATACTATGGAGGATAGGATAGGATAGAAGATTGGATTGGATAGAGGATAGGATAGGATAGAGGATGGGATAGGATGGAGGATATGATATGATAGAGAATAGGATAGGATATATGATATTATCGGACAGAGGATAGGGTAGGATAGAGGATACGGTATTATAGAGGATAGGATAGGATAGAGGATAGCATAGGGGATGGGATAGGATAGATGATACGATAGGATAGAGGATAAGATAGGATAGAGGATATGATAGGATAGAGGATTAGATAGGATACAGGATTGCATTCAGAATAGGATAGGATAGAGGATAGGATAGAGGATAGGATAGAGGATTGGATAGGATTGAGGATATTATAGAATAGAGGAATGGATAGGATAGAGGATTGGATAGAATAGAGGATATTTTGGGATAGAGGATTGGATAGGACAGAGGATAGGATAGGACAGAGGATAGGATAGGATAGAGGATGGGAAAGGATAGAGGATAGGATGGTATAGAGGATGGGATAGTATAGAGGATACAATAGGATATAGGATAGGATAGGATAGAGGATAGGATAGGATAGAGGACAGGATAGGAAAGGGGATAGGATAGCATAGAAAAGAGGATACGACAGAAGGCAGGATCGGATAGAGGATATTATAGGATAGTGGATAGGATAGGATAGAGGATACAATAGGATAGAGGATAGGATAGGATAGAGGATAGGATAGGAAAGAGGATAGAATAGATTATAGGATACTCAGAAGGATAGGATAGGATAGAGGATTAGATTGGATAGAGGATAGGATAGGATAGAGGATAGGATAGGATAGAAAATAGGATACGACAGAGGATAGGATAGGATAGAGGATTGGATAGGATAGAGGATAGGATAGGATAGAGGATAGGATAGGATAGAGGATGGGATAGGATGGAGGATATGATATGATAGAGAATAGGATAGGATATATGATATTATCGGACAGAGGATAGGGTAGGATAGAGGATACGATATTATAAAGGATAGGATAGGATAGAGGATAGGATAGGGGATGGGATAGGATAGATGATACGATAGGATAGAGGATAGGACGGGATAGAGGATAGGATAGATAATTGGATAGGATAGAGGATAGGATAGAGGATTGGATAGGATAGAGGATAGGATACGATAGAGGATACGATATTATAGAGGATACGATAGGATAGATCATAAGATAGGATAGAGGATAGTATTGGATAGCGGATTCGGATAGAATAGAGGATAGGATAGGATAGAGGTTTGGATAGGATAGAGGATAGGATAGAGGATAGGATAGAGGATTGGATAGGATAGAAGATATTATAGGATAGAGGATAGGATAGGATAGAGGATAGGATAGGACAGAGGATAGGATAGGATAGAGTATAGGGCAAGATACAGGATATTATAGGATATAGGATAGGATAGGATAGATGATAGGATACGTTAGAGGATGGGAAAGGATAGAGGATACGATAGGATAGAGGATAGGATATGATAGAGGATTAGATAGAGAATATTATAGGATAGACGATAGGATAGGATAGAGGACAGGATAGGATAGAGTATAGGATAGGATACAGGATATTATAGGATATAGGATAGGATAGGATAGATGATAGGATACGTTAGATGATGGGATAGGATAGAGGATACGATAGGATAGAGGATAGGATACTATGGAGGATAGGATAGGATAGAGGATTGGATTGGACAGAGGATAGGATAGGATAGAGGATAGGATAGGATAGAGGATGTTATAGGATGGAGGATATGATATGATAGAGAATAGGATAGGATATATGATATTATCGGACAGAGGATAGGGTAGGATAGAGGATACGATATTATAGAGGATAGGATAGGATAGAGAATAGGATAGGGGATGGGATAGGATAGATAATACGATAGGATAGAGGATAAGATAGGATAGAGGAT
Organism: Halictus rubicundus; assembly: GCF_050948215.1. NCBI lineage: Eukaryota > Metazoa > Arthropoda > Insecta > Hymenoptera > Halictidae > Halictus > Halictus rubicundus. The sequence goes on along the minus strand of NW_027489079.1, from coordinate 7,952 downwards.
ATGATAGGATAGAGGATTAGATAGGATACAGGATTGCATTCAGAATAGGATAGGATAGAGGATAGGATAGAGGATAGGATAGAGGATTGGATAGGATAGAGGATATTATAGAATAGAGGAATGGATAGGATAGAGGATTGGATAGAATAGAGGATATTTTGGGATAGAGGATTGGATAGGATAGAGGAGAGGATAGGACAGATGATAGGATAGGATAGAGGATAGGATAGGAAAGATGATAGGATAGAGGATAGGATACTCAGAAGGATAGGATAGGATAGAGGATAAGATAGGATAGAGGATATGATAGGATAGAGGATTAGATAGGATACAGGATTGCATTCAGAATAGGATAGGATAGAGGATAGGATAGAGGATTGGATAGGATAGAGGATATTATAGAATAGAGGAATGGATAGGATAGAGGATTGGATAGAATAGAGGATATTTTGGGATAGAGGATTGGATAGGGTAGAGGATAGGATAGGACAGATGATAGGATAGGATAGAGGATGGGAAAGGATAGAGGATACGATAGGATAGGATAGAGGATAGCATTCAGGATAGGATAGGATAGAGGATATTATAGGATAGACGATTGGATAGGATAGAGGATAGGATAGGATAGAGGATAGGATAGGATAGAGGATTGGATAGGATAGAGGATAGGATAGACGATAGGATAGAGGATTGGATGGGATAGAAGATATTATAGGATAGAGGATAGGATAGGATAGAGGGTAGGATAGGACAGAGGATAGGATAGGATAGAGTATAGGGCAAGATACAGGATATTATAGGATATAGGACAGGGTAGGATAGATGATAGGATACGTTAGAGGATGGGAAAGGATAGAGGATACGATAGGATAGAGGATAGGATATGATAGAGGATTAGATAGAGAATATTATAGGATAGTGGATAGGATAGCATAGAGGATAGGATAGGACAAACGGTAGGATAGTATAGAGGATAGGATAGTCTAGAGGATAGGATAGGATAGGGGATAGGATAGGATTCAGGATAGGATAGGATAGAGGATAGGATAGAGGATAGGATACTATGGAGGATAGGATAGGATAGAGGGTACCATAGGATAGAGGATAGGATAGGATAGAGGATAGGATAGGATAGAAAATAGGATACGACAGAGGATAGGATAGGATAGGATAGAGGATGGGATAGGATAGAGGATAGAGGATAGGATAGGATAGAGGATTGGATAGGATACAGGATTGCATTGAGGATAGGATAGGATAGAGGATAGGATAGGCTAGAGGATAGGATAGAGGATAGGATAGAGGATAGGATTCTATGGAGAATAGGATAGGATCGAGGATTGTTTGGATAGAGAATAGGATAGGATAGAGGATAGGATAGGATAGAGGATGGGATAGGATGGAGGATATTATCGGTCAGAGGATAGGATAGGATAGAGGATACGATATTATAGAGGATAGGATAGGATAGAGGATAGGATAGAGGATGGGATAGGTAGATGATACGATAGGATAGAGGATAGTATAGGATAGAGAATATGATAGGATAGAGGATTGGATAGGATACAGGATTGCATTGAGGATGGGATAGGATACAGGATACGATAGGATAGAGGATAGGATAGGATAGAGGATAGGATATAATACAGTATAGGATAGGATTGAGGATATGACGGGATAGAGGATAGGATAGAGGATTGGATAGGATAGAGGATAGAATACGATAGAGGATACGATATTATAGAGGATACGATAGGATAGATCATAGGATAGGATAGAGGATAGTATTGGATAGAGGATTCGGATAGGGTAGAGGATAGGATAGGACAGAGGGTAGGATAGGATAGACAATAGGATAGGATATATGATATTATAGCATAGATGATATGATAGGATAGAGGATAGGATAGGATATATGATATTGTAGGATAGAGGATAGGATAGGATAGAGGATAGGATAGGATAGAGAATAGGATAGGATATATGATATTATAGCATAGAGGATAGGATAGGATAGACGATTGGATAGGATACAGGATTGCATTGAGGAGAGGATAGGATAGAGGATAGGATAGAGGATTGGATAGGATAGAGGATATTATAGAATAGAGGATTGGATAGGATAAAGGATTGGATAGAATAGAGGATATTATAGGACAGAGGATAGGATAGGGGATTGGATAGGATAGAGGATAGGATAGGATAGAGGATATTATAGGATAGAGGATAGGATAGGATAGAGGATAGGATACGATAGAGGACAGGATAGGATAGAGGATAGGATGCGATAGAAAATAGGATACGACAGAGGATAGGATAGGATAGAGGATTGGATAGGATACAGGATTGCATTGAGAGGATATTATAGGATACAGGATAGGATAGGATAGAGGATGGGATAGGATAGCGGAATGGAGAGGATACAGGATTGCATTGAGGATAGGATAGGATAGCGGAATGGAGAGGATACAGGATTGCATTGAGGATAGGATAGGATAGAGGATACAATAGGATAGAGGATAGGATAGGATAGAGGATTGGATAGGATAGAGGATTGGATAGAATAGAGGATATTATAGGATAGAGGATTGGATAGGATAGAGGATAGGATAGGATAGATGATAGGATAGGATAGAGGATATTATAGGATAGAGGATAGAATAGAATAGAGGATATTATAGGATAGAGGATTCGATAGGATAGAGGATAGGATAGAGGATAGGATAGGATAGACGATAGGATAGGATAGAGGATATTATAGCATAGAGGATAGGTTAGGATAGAGGATAGGATGGTATAGAGGATGGGATAGGATAGAGGATAGGATAGGATAGAGGATAGCATTCAGGATAGGATAGGATAGAGGATATTATAGGATAGACGATTGGATAGGATAGAGGATAGGATAGGATAGAGGATAGGATAGGATAGAGGTTTGGATAGGATAGAGGATAGGATAGAGGATAGGATAGAGGATTGGATAGGATAGAAGATATTATAGGATAGAGGATAGGATAGGATAGAGGATAGGATAGGACAGAGGATAGGATAGGATAGAGTATAGGGCAAGATACAGGATAGTATAGGATATAGGATAGGATAGGATAGATGATAGGATACGTTAGAGGAAGGGAAAGGATAGAGGATACGATAGGATAGACGATAGGATATGATAGAGGATTAGATAGAGAATATTATAGGATAGACGATAGGATAGGATAGAGGATAGGATAGGATAGAGGATATTATAGGATAGAGGATAGGATAGGATAGAGGATGGGATAGGATAGAGGATAGGATAGGATAGAGGATTGGATAGGATACAGGATTGCATTGAGGATAGGATAGGATAGAGGATAGGATAGGCTAGAGGATAGGATAGAATAGGATAGGATAGAGGATAGGATATGATAGAGGATAGGATAGAGGATAGGATACTGTGGAGGATAGGATAGGATACAGGATTGGTTGGATAGAGGATAGGATAGGATAGAGGATAGGATAGGATAGAGGATATTATAGGATAGAGGATAGGATAGGATAGAGGATAGGATACGATAAAGGACAGGATAGGATAGAGGATAGGATGCGATAGAAAATAGGATACGACAGAGGGTAGGACAGGATAGAGGATTGGATAGGATACAGGATAGGATAGGATAGAGGATGGGATAGGATAGATGATACGATAGGATAGAGTATAGGACGGGATACAGGATAGGATAGAGGATTGGATAGGATAGAGGATAGGATAGAGGATTGGATAGGATAGAGGATAGGATAGAATAGATGATAGGATAGGGTAGAGGATATTATAGCATAGGGGATAGGTTAGGATAGAGGATAGGATGGGATAGAGGATTGGATAGGATAGGATAGTGGATGGGATAGGATAGAGGATATTATAGGATAGAGGATAGGATAGAATACAGGATATTATAGGATAGAGGATTCGATAGGATAGAGGATATTATAGGATAGAGGATAGGATAGAATAGAGGATATTATAGGATAGAGGATTCGATAGGATAGAGGATAGGATAGAGGATAGGATAGGATAGACGATAGGATAGGATAGACGATAGGATAGGATAGAGGATATTGTAGGATAGTGGATAGGATAGGATAGAGGATACAGTAGGATAGAGGATAGGATAGGATAGAGATTTGGATAGGATACAGGATTGCATTGAGGATAGGATAGGATAGAGGATAGGATACAGGATAGGATAGAGGATAGGATAGAGGATAGGATAGAGAATTGGATAGGATAGAGGATAGGTTAGGATAGATGATAGGATGGGATAGAGGATGGGATAGGATAGAGGATACAATAGGATATAGGATAGAATAGGATAGAGGATAGAATAGGATAGAGGATAGGATAGGACAGAGGATAGGACGGGATAGAGGATTGGTTAGGATAGACGATAGGATAGGATGGAGGATAGGATAGGATAGAGGATGGGATAGGATAGAGGATACGATATGTTACAGAATAGGGTAGGATAGAGGATAGAATAGGGGATTATATATTATACAGGATTGGATAGGATAGAGGGTAGGATAGGATAGAGGATATTATAGGTTAGAGGATAGGACAGGATTAAGGATAGTATAGGATAGAGAATAGGATAGGATAGAGGACAGGATAGGATAGAGTATAGGATAGGATAGAGGATATTATAGGATAGACGATAGGATAGGATGGAGGATGGGATACGATAGAGGATACGATAGGATAGAGGATAGGATAGGATAGAGGATAGGATAGGATAGAGGATAGGATAGGATAGAGGATAGGATAGGATAAAGGATAGGATAGGATAGAGGAAAGGGTAGGATTGAGGATAGGGTTGGATAGTGGATAGGACAGGATAGATGATAGGATAGGATAGAGGATAGGATAGAGTATAGGATAGAGTATAGGATATGATAGAGGATAGGGTAGAATTTGGATAGGATTCAGGATAGGATAGGATACAGGACAGGATAGAGGATAGGATACTATAGAGGATAGGATAGGATAGATGATAGGTTAGGATAGAGGATAGGATAGGATAGAGGATATAATAGGATAAAGGATAGGATAGGATAGAGGAAAGGGTAGAATTGCGGATAGGGTTAGTTAGAGGATAGGACAGGATAAATGATAGGATAGGATAGAGGATAGGATAGAGTATAGGATAGAGTATAGGATATGATAGAGGATAGGGTAGAAGTTCGATAGGATAGAGGATAGGATAGGATACAGAATAGGATAGGATAGAGCATAGGATAGGATAGAGGATAGGATAGGATAGAGGACAGAATAGGATAGAGGATAGGATAGGATAGAGGATAGGATAGGATTGAGGATAGGACGGGATAGAGGATAGGATAGAGGATTGGACAGGATAGACGATAGGATAGGATAGAGGATAGGATAGGATAGAGGATATTATAGGATGGAGGATGGGATAGAGGATAGAATAAGATAAAGGATAGGATAGGATAGAGGATACGATAGATGATTGGATAGGATAGAGGATATGATAGGACAGAGGATACGATAGAGGATTGGATAGGATAGAGGATAGGATAGGATTGAGGATAGGATAGGGCTGAGGATAGGATTGGATAGAGGATAGGATAGGATAGCGGATAGGATAGGATGGAGTATAGGATAGGATTGAGGATTTAATAGGATAGAGGATTGGATAGGACAGAGGATACGATAGGATAGAGTATAGTATAGGATATAGGATAGTATAGTATAGAGGATATAATCGTATATTCGGGTATATTCTGGTATATTCTAAAATATTCAGGTATATTCTCGTATATTCTTCTATATTCTAGTAATATTATGGTATATTCTGGTATATTCTTCTATATTCTAGTATATTCTGGTATATTCTCGTATATTCTTCTCTATTCTAGTAATATAATGGTATATTCTGGTACATTCTGGTATATTCTGCTATATTCTAGTATATTCAGGTATATTCTTGTATATTCTTCTATATTCTAGTAATATTATGGTATAATCTGGTATATTCTGCTATATTCTAGTATATTCATGTCTATTCTCTTATATTCTAGTATCTTATGGTATATTCTGGTATATTCTGGTATATTCTGATATATTCTAGTATATTCTGGTATATTCTGGTATATTCTAGTATATTCTTCTATATTCTAGTATATTCTGGTATATTCTCGTATATTCTCCTCTATTCTAGTAATATAATGGTATATTCTGGTACGTTCTGGTATATTCTGCTACATTCTAGTATATTCAGGTATATTCTTGTATATTCTGCTATATTCTAGTAATATTATGGTATATTCTGGTGTATTCTGGTATATTCAGGTATATTCTCGTATATTCTTCTATATTCTATTATATTGAGGTATATTCTCGTATATTCTTCTATATTCTAGTAATATTATGTTATATTCTGGTATATTCTCGAATATTCTTCTATATTCTAGTAATATTATGGTATATTCGGGTATATTCTGGTGTATTCTGGTATATTCTGTTATATTCTAGTATATTCTGGTATATTCTGGTATATTCTGGTATAATCTCGTATATTCTTCTATATTCTAGTAATATTATGGTATATTCTGGTATATTCTAGTATATTCTTCTATATTCTAGTAATATTGTGGTATATTCTGGTATATTCTGGAATATTCTGCTATATTCTCGCATATTCTAGTATAATCTTCTATATTGTTGTATATTCTTTTATATTTTTGTGGTATATTCTGGTATATTCTAGTAATATTATGGTATATTCTAGTATATTCTTCTATATTCGAGTTATATTATGGTATATTCTGGTATATTCAGGTATATTCTCGAATATTCTTCTATATTCTAGTAATATTGTGGTATATTCTGCTATATTCTTGTATATTCTTATATATTCTGGTATATTCTTATATATTCTGGTATATTCTGGTATATTCTGGTATATTCTGGTATATTCTGCTATATTCTAATATATTTAGGTATATTCTCGTATATTCTTCTATATTCGAGTAATATTATGGTACATTCTGGTATATTCTGGTATATTCTAGTATATTCTGGTATAATCTCGTATATTCTTCTATATTCTAGTAATATTCTGGTATATTCTGCTACATTCTTGTATATTCTGGTATATTCTGTTATATTCTAGTACATTCTGGTATATTCTGGTATATTCTCGTATATTCTTCTATATTCTAGTAATATTATGGTATATTCTGGTATATTCTGGTATATTCTGGTATGTTCTGCTATATTCTAGTATATTCTGGTATAATCTCGTATATTCTTCTATATTCTAGTAATATTATGGTATTTTCTGGTATATTCTAGTATATTCTTCTATATTCTAGTAATATTCTAGTAATATTATGGTATATTCTGGTATATTCTGGTATATTCTAGTATATTCTGCTATATTCTTGTAATATTATGGTATATTCTGGTATATACTGGAATATTCTGCTATATTCTCGCATATTCTAGTATATTCTTGTATATTCGAGTAATATTATGGTATATTCTGGTAGATTCAGGTATATTCTCGAATACTCTTCTATATTCTATTAATATTATGGTATATTCTGGTATATTCTGGTATATTCTAGTAATATTATAGTATATTCTGGTATATTCTGGTAATATTATGGTATATTCTGGTATATTCTAATAATATTATGGTATATTATGGTATATTCTAGTAATATTTTGGTATAATCTCGTACATTCTTCTATATTCTAGTAATATTATGGTATATTCTGGTATATTCTAGTATATTCTTCTATATTCTAGTAATATTATGGTATATTCTGGTATATTCTGGTATATTCTAGTATATTCTGCTATATTCTTGTAATATTCTGGTATGTTCTGGTATATTCTAGTAATATTATGGTATATTCTGGTATATTCTGATATATTCTG
>NW_027489078.1:0-118472 GCF_050948215.1 Halictus rubicundus | reverse complement strand
GGAGAAAGGATAGGATAGGATAGAGGATAAGATAGGATAGAAGATAGGATAGGATAGAGGATAGGATAGGATAGAGAATAGGATAGGATAGATGATATTATAGGATAGAGGATAGGATAGGATGGAGGATAGGATAGGATAGAGGATAGGATAGAGGATAGGATAGGATACAGGATAGGATAGGATAGAGGATAGGCTAGGATAGAGGATAGGATAGGATAGAGGATAGGATAGGATAGAGGATGGGATAGGATAGAGGTTCGGATAGGATAGCGGATAGGATAGGATAGAGTATAGAATAGGATAGATGATAGGATAGGATAGGATAGAGAATAGGATAGGATATATGATATTATAGGATTGAGCAAGGATAGGACAGAGGATACGATATTATAGAGAATAGGATAGGATAGCGGAAAGGATAGGATAGACGATATGATAGGATAGAGGATAGGGTAGGATAGAGGATGGGATAGGATAGAGGATAGGATAGGATACAGGATAGGATAGGATAGAGGATGGGATAGGATAGAGGATAGGATAGGATATAGGATACGATATAGGATTGGATAGGATAGAGAATAGGATAGGATAGAGAATAGGATAGGATTGGATAGAGAATAGGATGGGATAGAGGATAGGATAGGATAGAGGATAGGATAGGATAGAGGATGGGATAGGATAGAGGATAGGATAGGATAGAGGATAGGATAGGATAGAGGATAGGATAGGATAGAGGATAGGATAGGATTGACGATAGGATAGGATACAGGATAGGATAGGATAGAGGATAGGCTAGGATAGAGGATAGGATAGGATAGAGGATAGGATAGGATAGAGGATGGGATAGGGTAGAGGATAGGATAGGATAGAGGATAGGATAGGATAAGAGGATAGGATAGAGGATACAGGATAGGATAGGATAGAGGGTAGGCTAGGATATAGGATAGGATAGGATAGAGGATAGGATACGATAGAGGATAGGATAGTATAGAGGAGAGGATAGGATAGAGGATCGGATAGGATAGAGGATAGGATAGGATAGAGGATAGGATAGGATAAAGGATAGGATAGGATAGAGGATAGGATAGGATAGAGGATAGGATAGGATAGAGGATAGGATAGGATAGAGGATAGGATAGGATAGAGGATAGGATAGGATAGAGGATAGGATAGGATAGAGGATAGCATAGGATACAGGATAGGATAGGATAGAGAATAGGATAGGATAGATGATATTATAGGATAGAGGATAGGATAGGATGGAGGATAGGATAGGATAGAGCATAAGGTAGGATAGTGGAAAGGATAGGACAGAGTATAGGATAGGATAGAGGATAGGATCGGATAGAGGATAGGCTAGGATAGAGGATAGGATAGGATAGAGGATAGGATAGGATAGAGGATGGGATAGGATAGAGGATCGGATAGGATAGAGGATAGGATAGGATAGAGGATAGGATAGGATAGAGGATAGGATAGGATAAGAGGATAGGATAGGATAGAGGATGGGATAGGATAGAGGATCGGATAGGATAGCGGATAGGATAGGATAGAGTATAGAATAGGATAGATGATAGGATAGGATAGGATAGGATAGAGAATAGGATAGGATATATGATATTACAGGATAGAGCAAGGATAGGACAGAGGATACGATATTATAGAGAATAGGATAGGATAGCGGAAAGGATAGGATAGAGGATAGGATAGGATAGAGGATAGGATAGGATAGAGGATCGGATAGGATAGGATAGAGGATAGGATAGGATAAGAGGATAGGATAGGATAGAGGATAGGATAGGATAGCGGAAAGGATAGGATAGAGGATAGGATAGGATAGAGGATAGGATAGGATAGAGGATGGGATAGGATAGAGGATAGGATAGGATACAGGATAGGATAGGATAGAGGATGGGATAGGATAGAGGATAGGATAGGATAGTGGATAGGATAGGATAGACGATACGATATAGGATTGGATAGGATAGAGAATAGGATACGATAGAGGATAGCATAGGATTGGATAGAGAATAGGATGGGATAGAGGATAGGATAGGATAGAGTATAGGATAGGATAGCGGATAGGATAGGATAGAGTATAGAATAGGATAGATGATAGGATAGGATAGGATAGAGAATAGGATAGGATATATGATATTATAGGATAGAGCAAGGATAGGACAGAGGATACGATATTATAGAGAATAGGATAGGATAGAGGATAGGATAGGATAGAGGATAGGATAGGATAGAGGATGGGATAGGATAGAGGATAGGATAGGATAGAGGATAGGATAGGATAGAGGATAGGATAGGATAGAGGATAGGATAGGATACAGGATAGGATAGGATAGCGGATAGGATAAGATAGAGTATAGAATAGGATAGATGATATTATAGGAAAGAGGATAGGATATGATAGAGGATACGATATTATAGAGGAGAGGATAGGATAGAGGATCGGATAGGATAGAGGATAGGATAGGATAGAGGATAGGATAGGATAAAGGATAGGATAGGATAGAGGATAGGATAGGATAGAGGATAGGATAGGATAGAGGATAGGATAGGATAGAGGATAGCATAGGATACAGGATAGGATAGGATAGAGAATAGGATAGGATAGATGATATTATAGGATAGAGGATAGGATAGGATGGAGGATAGGATAGGATAGAGCATAAGGTAGGATAGTGGAAAGGATAGGACAGAGTATAGGATAGGATAGAGGATAGGATCGGATAGAGGATAGGCTAGGATAGAGGATAGGATAGGATAGAGGATAGGATAGGATAGAGGATGGGATAGGATAGAGGATCGGATAGGATAGAGGATAGGATAGGATAGAGGATATAATAGGATAGAGGATAGGATAGGATAAGAGGATGGGATAGGATAGAGGAGAGGATAGGAGAAAGGATAGGATAGGATAGAGGATATGATAGGATAGAAGATAGGATAGGATAGAGGATAGGATAGGATAGAGAATAGGATAGGATAGATGATATTATAGGATAGAGGATAGGATAGGATGGAGGATAGGATAGGATAGAGGATAGGATAGAGGATAGGATAGGATACAGGATAGGATAGGATAGAGGATAGGCTAGGATAGAGGATAGGGTAGGATAGAGGATGGGATAGGATAGAGGATAGGATAGGATACAGGATAGGATAGGATAGAGGATGGGATAGGATAGAGGATAGGATAGGATATAGGATACGATATAGGATTGGATAGGATAGAGAATAGGATAGGATTGGATAGAGAATAGGATGGGATAGAGGATAGGATAGGATAGAGGATAGGATAGGATAGAGGATGGGATAGGATAGAGGATAGGATAGGATAGAGGATAGGATAGGATAGAGGATAGCATAGGATACAGGATAGGATAGGATAGAGAATAGGATAGGATAGATGATATTATAGGATAGAGGATAGGATAGGATGGAGGATAGGATAGGATAGAGCATAAGGTAGGATAGTGGAAAGGATAGGACAGAGTATAGGATAGGATAGAGGATAGGATCGGATAGAGGATAGGATAGGATAGAGGATAGGATATGATAGAGTATAGGATATAGGATTGGATAGGATAGAGGATAGGATACGATAGAGGATAGGATAGTATAGAGGAATGGATAGGATAGAGGATAGGATAGGATAGAGGATAGGATAGGATAGGATAGAGGATAGGATAGGATAAGAGGATAGGATAGGATAGAGGATAGGATAGGATAGAGGATAGGATAGGATAGAGGATAGGATAGGATAGAGGATAGGATGGGATGGAGGATAGGATAGGATAGAGCATAAGATAGGATAGTGGAAAGGATAGGACAGAGTATAGGATAGGATAGAGGATAGGATCGGATAAAGGATAGGATAGGATAGAGGATAAGATATGATAGAGCATAGGATATAGGATTGGATAGGATAGAGGATAGGATACGATAGAGGATAGGATACGATAGATGATAGGATAGGATAGGATAGAGAATAGGATAGAATATATGACATTATAGGATAGAGCAAGGATAGGACAGAGGATACGATATTATAGAGAATAGGATAGGATAGCGGAAAGGATAGGATAGAGGATAGGATAGGATAGAGGATAGGATAGGATAGAGGATGGGATAGGATAGAGGATAGGATAGGATACAGGATAGGATAGGATAGAGGATGGGATAGGATAGAGGATAGGATAGGATAGTGGATAGGATAGGATAGACGATACGATATAGGATTGGATAGGATAGAGAATAGGATACGATAGAGGATAGGATAGGATTGGATAGAGAATAGGATGGGATAGAGGATAGGATAGGATAGAGTATAGGATAGGATAGCGGATAGGATAGGATAGAGTATAGAATAGGATAGATGATAGGATAGGATAGGATAGAGAATAGGATAGGATATATGATATTATAGGATAGAGCAAGGATAGGACAGAGGATACGATATTATAGAGAATAGGATAGGATAGCGGAAAGGATAGGATAGAGATAGGATAGGATAGAGGATAGGATAGGATAGAGGATGGGATAGGATAGAGGATAGGATAGGATAGAGGATAGGATAGGATAGAGGATAGGATAGGATAGAGGATAGGATAGGATACAGGATAGGATAGGATAGCGGATAGGATAAGATAGAGTATAGAATAGGATAGATGATATTATAGGAAAGAGGATAGGATATGATAGAGGATACGATATTATAGAGGAGAGGATAGGATAGAGGATCGGATAGGATAGAGGATAGCGTAGGATAGAGGATAGGATAGGATAAAGGATAGGATAGGATAGAGGATAGGATAGGATAGAGGATAGGATAGGATAGAGGATAGGATAGGATAGAGGATAGCATAGGATACAGGATAGGATAGGATAGAGAATAGGATAGGATAGATGATATTATAGGATAGAGGATAGGATAGGATGGAGGATAGGATAGGATAGAGCATAAGGTAGGATAGTGGAAAGGATAGGACAGAGTATAGGATAGGATAGAGGATAGGATCGGATAGAGGATAGGCTAGGATAGAGGATAGGATAGGATAGAGGATAGGATAGGATAGAGGATGGGAGAGGATAGAGGATCGGATAGGATAGAGGATAGGATAGGATAGAGGATAGGATAGGATAGAGGATAGGATAGGATAAGAGGATAGGATAGGATAGAGGAGAGGATAGGAGAAAGGATAGGATAGGATAGAGGATAAGATAGGATAGAAGATAGGATAGGATAGAGGATAGGATAGGATAGAGAATAGGATAGGATAGATGATATTATAGGATAGAGGATAGGATAGGATGGAGGATAGGATAGGATAGAGGATAGGATAGAGGATAGGATAGGATACAGGATAGGATAGGATAGAGGATAGGCTAGGATAGAGGATAGGATAGGATAGAGGATAGGATAGGATAGAGGATGGGATAGGATAGAGGTTCGGATAGGATAGCGGATAGGATAGGATAGAGTATAGAATAGGATAGATGATAGGATAGGATAGGATAGAGAATAGGATAGGATATATGATATTATAGGATTGAGCAAGGATAGGACAGAGGATACGATATTATAGAGAATAGGATAGGATAGCGGAAAGGATAGGATAGACGATATGATAGGATAGAGGATAGGGTAGGATAGAGGATGGGATAGGATAGAGGATAGGATAGGATACAGGATAGGATAGGATAGAGGATGGGATAGGATAGAGGATAGGATAGGATATAGGATACGATATAGGATTGGATAGGATAGAGAATAGGATAGGATAGAGAATAGGATAGGATTGGATAGAGAATAGGATGGGATAGAGGATAGGATAGGATAGAGGATAGGATAGGATAGAGGATGGGATAGGATAGAGGATAGGATAGGATAGAGGATAGGATAGGATAGAGGATAGGATAGGATAGAGGATAGGATAGGATTGACGATAGGATAGGATACAGGATAGGATAGGATAGAGGATAGGCTAGGATAGAGGATAGGATAGGATAGAGGATAGGATAGGATAGAGGATGGGATAGGGTAGAGGATAGGATAGGATAGAGGATAGGATAGGATAAGAGGATAGGATAGAGGATACAGGATAGGATAGGATAGAGGGTAGGCTAGGATATAGGATAGGATAGGATAGAGGATAGGATACGATAGAGGATAGGATAGTATAGAGGAGAGGATAGGATAGAGGATCGGATAGGATAGAGGATAGGATAGGATAGAGGATAGGATAGGATAAAGGATAGGATAGGATAGAGGATAGGATAGGATAGAGGATAGGATAGGATAGAGGATAGGATAGGATAGAGGATAGGATAGGATAGAGGATAGGATAGGATAGAGGATAGGATAGGATAGAGGATAGCATAGGATACAGGATAGGATAGGATAGAGAATAGGATAGGATAGATGATATTATAGGATAGAGGATAGGATAGGATGGAGGATAGGATAGGATAGAGCATAAGGTAGGATAGTGGAAAGGATAGGACAGAGTATAGGATAGGATAGAGGATAGGATCGGATAGAGGATAGGCTAGGATAGAGGATAGGATAGGATAGAGGATAGGATAGGATAGAGGATGGGATAGGATAGAGGATCGGATAGGATAGAGGATAGGATAGGATAGAGGATAGGATAGGATAGAGGATAGGATAGGATAAGAGGATAGGATAGGATAGAGGATGGGATAGGATAGAGGATCGGATAGGATAGCGGATAGGATAGGATAGAGTATAGAATAGGATAGATGATAGGATAGGATAGGATAGGATAGAGAATAGGATAGGATATATGATATTACAGGATAGAGCAAGGATAGGACAGAGGATACGATATTATAGAGAATAGGATAGGATAGCGGAAAGGATAGGATAGAGGATAGGATAGGATAGAGGATAGGATAGGATAGAGGATCGGATAGGATAGGATAGAGGATAGGATAGGATAAGAGGATAGGATAGGATAGAGGATAGGATAGGATAGAGGATAGGATAGGATAGAGGATAGGATAGGATGGAGGATAGGATAGGATAGAGCATAAGATAGGATAGTGGAAAGGATAGGACAGAGTATAGGATAGGATAGAGGATAGGATCGGATAAAGGATAGGATAGGATAGAGGATAATATATGATAGAGCATAGGATATAGGATTGGATAGGATAGAGGATAGGATACGATAGAGGATAGGATACGATAGATGATAGGATAGGATAGGATAGATAATAGGATATAATATGTGATATTATAGGATAGAGCAAGGATAGGACAGAGGATACGATATTATAGAGGATAGGATAGTTTAGCGGAAAGGATAGGATAGAGGATAGGATAGAATAGAGGATAGCATAGAGGATAGGATAGGATAGAGGATAGGATAGGATAGAGGATAGGATAGGATAGGGGATAAGCTAGGATAGAGGAAAGGATAGGATAGAGGATAGGGTAGGATAGAGGATAGAATATGATAGAGTATAGGATATAGGATAGGATAGGATAGAGGATAGGATAGGATAGAGGATAGGATAGGATATAGGATACGATATAGGATTGGATAGGATAGAGAATAGGATACGATAGAGAATAGGATAGGATTCGATAGAGAATAGGATGGGATAGAGGATAGGATAGGATAGAGGATAGGATAGGATAGAGGATGGGATAGGATAGAGGATAGGATACGATAGAGGATAGGATAGGATAGAGGATAGGATAGGATAGAGGATAGGATAGCATTGAGGATAGGATAGGATACAGGATAGGATAGGATAGAGGATAGGCTAGGATAGAGGATAGGATAGGATAGAGGATAGGATAGGATAGAGGATGGGATAGGATAGAGGATAGGATAGGATACAGGATAGGATAGGATTGAGGATAGGATAGGATACAGGATAGGATAGGATACAGGATAGGATAGGATACAGGATAGGATAGGATAGAGGTTAGGATCGGATAGATGATAGGATAGGATAGAGGATAGGATATGATAGAGTATAGGATATAGGATTGGATAGGATAGAGGATAGGATACGATAGAGGATAGGATAGTATAGAGGAAAGGATAGGATAGAGGATAGGATACGATAGAGGATAGGATAGTAGAGAGGAAAGGATAGGATAGAGGATAGGATAGGATAGAGGATAGGATAGGATAGGATAGAGGATAGGATAGGATAAGAGGATAGGATAGGATAGAGGATAGGATAGGATAGAGGATAGGATAGGGGATTGGATAGGATATAGGATAGGATATGAAAGAGGATAGGATAGGATAGCGGATAGGAGAGGATAGAGTATAGAATAGGATAGATGATAGGATAGGATAGGATAGAGAATAGGATAGGATATATGATATTATATAATAGAGCACGGATAGGACAGAGGATACGATATTATAGAGAATAGGATAGGATAGCGGAAAGGATAGGATAGAGGATAGGATAGGATAGAGGATAGGATAGGATAGAGGATGGGATAGGATAGAGGATAGGATAGGATAGAAGATAGGATAGGATAGAGGATAGGATATGATAGAGGATAGGATAGTATAGAGGAATGGATAGGATAGAGGATAGAATAGGATAGAGGATAGGATAGGATAGGATAGAGGATAAGAGGATAGGATAGGATAGATTATAGGATAGGATGGAGGATAGGATAGGATAGAGCATAAGATAGGATAGTGGAAAGGATAGGACAGAGTATAGGATAGGATAGAGGATAGGATCGGATAGAGGATAGGATAGGATAGAGGATAGGATACGATAGATGATAGGATAGGATATGATAGAGAATAGGATAGAATATATGACATTATAGGATAGAGCAAGGATAGGACAGAGGATACGATATTATAGAGGATAGGATAGGATAGCGGAAAGGATAGGATAGAGGATAGGATAGGATAGAGGATAGGATAGGATAGAGGATGGGATAGGATAGAGGATCGGATAGGATAGCGGATAGGATAGGATAGAGTATAGAATAGGATAGATGATAGGATAGGATAGGATAGAGAATAGGATAGGATATATGATATTATAGAATAGAGCAAGGATAGGACAGAGGATACGATATTATAGAGAATAGGATAGGATAGCGGAAAGGATAGGATAGAGGATAGGATAGGATAGAGGATAGGATAGGATAGAGGATGGGATAGGATAAAGGATAGGATAGGATAGAGGATAGGATAGGATAGAGGATAGGATAGGATAGAGGATAGGATAGGATACAGGATAGGATAGGATAGCGGATAGGATAAGATAGAGTATAGAATAGGATAGATGATATTATAGGAAAGAGGATAGGATATGATAGAGGATACGATATTATAGAGGAGAGGATAGGATAGAGGATCGGATAGGATAGAGGATAGGATAGGATAGAGGATAGGATAGGATAAAGGATAGGATAGGATAGAGGATAGGATAGGATAGAGGATAGGATAGGATAGAGGATAGGATAGGATAGAGGATAGCATAGGATACAGGATAGGATAGGATAGAGAATAGGATAGGATAGATGATATTATAGGATAGAGGATAGGATAGGATGGAGGATAGGATAGGATAGAGCATAAGGTAGGATAGTGGAAAGGATAGGACAGAGTATAGGATAGGATAGAGGATAGGATCGGATAGAGGATAGGATAGGATAGAGGATAGGATATGATAGAGTATAGGATATAGGATTGGATAGGATAGAGGATAGGATACGATAGAGGATAGGATAGTATAGAGGAATGGATAGGACAGAGGATAGGATAGGATAGAGGATAGGATAGGATAGGATAGAGGATAGGATAGGATAAGAGGATGGGATAGGATAGGATAGAGGATAGGATAGGATAGAGGATAGGATAGGATAGAGGATAGGATAGGATAGAGGATAGGATAGGATAGAGGATAGGATAGGATAGAGGATGGCATAGGATACAGGATAGGATAGGATAGAGGATAGGATAGGATAGAGGACAGGATAGGATAGAGGATAGCATAGGATACAGGATAGGATAGGATAGAGAATAAGATAGGATAGATGATATTATAGGATAGAGGATAGGATAGGATGGAGGATAAGATATGATAGAGCATAGGATATAGGATTGGATAGGATAGAGGATAGGATACGATAGAGGATAGGATACGATAGATGATAGGATAGGATAGGATAGAGAATAGGATAGAATATATGACATTATAGGATAGAGCAAGGATAGGACAGAGGATACGATATTATAGAGAATAGGATAGGATAGCGGAAAGGATAGGATAGAGGATAGGATAGGATAGAGGATAGGATAGGATAGAGGATGGGATAGGATAGAGGATAGGATAGGATAGAGGATAGGATAGGATAGAGGATAGGATAGGATAGAGGATGGGATAGGGTAGAGGATAGGATAGGATAGAGGATAGGATAGGATAAGAGGATAGGATAGAGGATACAGGATAGGATAGGATAGAGGGTAGGCTAGGATATAGGATAGGATAGGATAGAGGATAGGATACGATAGAGGATAGGATAGTATAGAGGAGAGGATAGGATAGAGGATCGGATAGGATAGAGGATAGGATAGGATAGAGGATAGGATAGGATAAAGGATAGGATAGGATAGAGGATAGGATAGGATAGAGGATAGGATAGGATAGAGGATAGGATAGGATAGAGGATAGGATAGGATAGAGGATAGGATAGGATAGAGGATAGGATAGGATAGAGGATAGCATAGGATACAGGATAGGATAGGATAGAGAATAGGATAGGATAGATGATATTATAGGATAGAGGATAGGATAGGATGGAGGATAGGATAGGATAGAGCATAAGGTAGGATAGTGGAAAGGATAGGACAGAGTATAGGATAGGATAGAGGATAGGATCGGATAGAGGATAGGCTAGGATAGAGGATAGGATAGGATAGAGGATAGGATAGGATAGAGGATGGGATAGGATAGAGGATCGGATAGGATAGAGGATAGGATAGGATAGAGGATAGGATAGGATAGAGGATAGGATAGGATAAGAGGATAGGATAGGATAGAGGATAGGATAGGAGAAAGGATAGGATAGGATAGAGGATATGATAGGATAGAAGATAGGATAGGATAGAGGATAGGATAGGATAGAGAATAGGATAGGATAGATGATATTATAGGATAGAGGATAGGATCGGATGGAGGATAGGATAGGATAGAGGATAGGATAGGATACAGGATAGGATAGGATAGAGGATAGGCTAGGATAGAGGATAGGATAGGATAGAGGATAGGATAGGATAGAGGATGGGATAGGATAGAGGATCGGATAGGATAGCGGATAGGATAGGATAGAGTATAGAATAGGATAGATGATAGGATAGAATAGGATAGGATAGAGAATAGGATAGGATATATGATATTACAGGATAGAGCAAGGATAGGACAGAGGATACGATATTATAGAGAATAGGATAGGATAGCGGAAAGGATAGGATAGAGGATAGGATAGGATAGAGGATAGGATAGGATAGAGGATCGGATAGGATAGGATAGAGGATAGGATAGGATAAGAGGATAGGATAGGATAGAGGATAGGATAGGATAGAGGATAGGATAGGATAGAGGATAGGATAGGATGGAGGATAGGATAGGATAGAGCATAAGATAGGATAGTGGAAAGGATAGGACAGAGTATAGGATAGGATAGAGGATAGGATCGGATAAAGGATAGGATAGGATAGAGGATAATATATGATAGAGCATAGGATATAGGATTGGATAGGATAGAGGATAGGATACGATAGAGGATAGGATACGATAGATGATAGGATAGGATAGGATAGATAATAGGATATAATATGTGATATTATAGGATAGAGCAAGGATAGGACAGAGGATACGATATTATAGAGGATAGGATAGTTTAGCGGAAAGGATAGGATAGAGGATAGGATAGAATAGAGGATAGCATAGAGGATAGGATAGGATAGAGGATAGGATAGGATAGAGGATAGGATAGGATAGGGGATAAGCTAGGATAGAGGAAAGGATAGGATAGAGGATAGGGTAGGATAGAGGATAGGATATGATAGAGTATAGGATATAGGATAGGATAGGATAGAGGATAGGATAGGATAGAGGATAGGATAGGATATAGGATACGATATAGGATTGGATAGGATAGAGAATAGGATACGATAGAGAATAGGATAGGATTCGATAGAGAATAGGATGGGATAGAGGATAGGATAGGATAGAGGATAGGATAGGATAGAGGATGGGATAGGATAGAGGATAGGATACGATAGAGGATAGGATAGGATAGAGGATAGGATAGGATAGAGGATAGGATAGCATTGAGGATAGGATAGGATACAGGATAGGATAGGATAGAGGATAGGCTAGGATAGAGGATAGGATAGGATAGAGGATAGGATAGGATAGAGGATGGGATAGGATAGAGGATAGGATAGGATACAGGATAGGATAGGATTGAGGATAGGATAGGATACAGGATAGGATAGGATACAGGATAGGATAGGATAGAGGTTAGGATCGGATAGATGATAGGATAGGATAGAGGATAGGATATGATAGAGTATAGGATATAGGATTGGATAGGATAGAGGATAGGATACGATAGAGGATAGGATAGTATAGAGGAAAGGATAGGATAGAGGATAGGATACGATAGAGGATAGGATAGTAGAGAGGAAAGGATAGGATAGAGGATAGGATAGGATAGAGGATAGGATAGGATAGGATAGAGGATAGGATAGGATAAGAGGATAGGATAGGATAGAGGATAGGATAGGATAGAGGATAGGATAGGGGATTGGATAGGATATAGGATAGGATATGAAAGAGGATAGGATAGGATAGCGGATAGGAGAGGATAGAGTATAGAATAGGATAGATGATAGGATAGGATAGGATAGAGAATAGGATAGGATATATGATATTATATAATAGAGCACGGATAGGACAGAGGATACGATATTATAGAGAATAGGATAGGATAGCGGAAAGGATAGGATAGAGGATAGGATAGGATAGAGGATAGGATAGGATAGAGGATGGGATAGGATAGAGGATAGGATAGGATAGAAGATAGGATAGGATAGAGGATAGGATATGATAGAGGATAGGATAGTATAGAGGAATGGATAGGATAGAGGATAGAATAGGATAGAGGATAGGATAGGATAGGATAGAGGATAAGAGGATAGGATAGGATAGATTATAGGATAGGATGGAGGATAGGATAGGATAGAGCATAAGATAGGATAGTGGAAAGGATAGGACAGAGTATAGGATAGGATAGAGGATAGGATCGGATAGAGGATAGGATAGGATAGAGGATAGGATACGATAGATGATAGGATAGGATATGATAGAGAATAGGATAGAATATATGACATTATAGGATAGAGCAAGGATAGGACAGAGGATACGATATTATAGAGGATAGGATAGGATAGCGGAAAGGATAGGATAGAGGATAGGATAGGATAGAGGATAGGATAGGATAGAGGATGGGATAGGATAGAGGATCGGATAGGATAGCGGATAGGATAGGATAGAGTATAGAATAGGATAGATGATAGGATAGGATAGGATAGAGAATAGGATAGGATATATGATATTATAGAATAGAGCAAGGATAGGACAGAGGATACGATATTATAGAGAATAGGATAGGATAGCGGAAAGGATAGGATAGAGGATAGGATAGGATAGAGGATAGGATAGGATAGAGGATGGGATAGGATAAAGGATAGGATAGGATAGAGGATAGGATAGGATAGAGGATAGGATAGGATAGAGGATAGGATAGGATACAGGATAGGATAGGATAGCGGATAGGATAAGATAGAGTATAGAATAGGATAGATGATATTATAGGAAAGAGGATAGGATATGATAGAGGATACGATATTATAGAGGAGAGGATAGGATAGAGGATCGGATAGGATAGAGGATAGGATAGGATAGAGGATAGGATAGGATAAAGGATAGGATAGGATAGAGGATAGGATAGGATAGAGGATAGGATAGGATAGAGGATAGGATAGGATAGAGGATAGCATAGGATACAGGATAGGATAGGATAGAGAATAGGATAGGATAGATGATATTATAGGATAGAGGATAGGATAGGATGGAGGATAGGATAGGATAGAGCATAAGGTAGGATAGTGGAAAGGATAGGACAGAGTATAGGATAGGATAGAGGATAGGATCGGATAGAGGATAGGATAGGATAGAGGATAGGATATGATAGAGTATAGGATATAGGATTGGATAGGATAGAGGATAGGATACGATAGAGGATAGGATAGTATAGAGGAATGGATAGGACAGAGGATAGGATAGGATAGAGGATAGGATAGGATAGGATAGAGGATAGGATAGGATAAGAGGATGGGATAGGATAGGATAGAGGATAGGATAGGATAGAGGATAGGATAGGATAGAGGATAGGATAGGATAGAGGATAGGATAGGATAGAGGATAGGATAGGATAGAGGATGGCATAGGATACAGGATAGGATAGGATAGAGGATAGGATAGGATAGAGGACAGGATAGGATAGAGGATAGCATAGGATACAGGATAGGATAGGATAGAGAATAAGATAGGATAGATGATATTATAGGATAGAGGATAGGATAGGATGGAGGATAAGATATGATAGAGCATAGGATATAGGATTGGATAGGATAGAGGATAGGATACGATAGAGGATAGGATACGATAGATGATAGGATAGGATAGGATAGAGAATAGGATAGAATATATGACATTATAGGATAGAGCAAGGATAGGACAGAGGATACGATATTATAGAGAATAGGATAGGATAGCGGAAAGGATAGGATAGAGGATAGGATAGGATAGAGGATAGGATAGGATAGAGGATGGGATAGGATAGAGGATAGGATAGGATAGAGGATAGGATAGGATAGAGGATAGGATAGGATAGAGGATAGGATAGGATACAGGATAGGATAGGATAGCGGATAGGATAAGATAGAGTATAGAATAGGATAGATGATATTATAGGAAAGACGATAGGATATGATAGAGGATACGATATTATAGAGGAGAGGATAGGATAGAGGATCGGATAGGATAGAGGATAGGATAGGATAGAGGATAGGATAGGATAAAGGATAGTATAGGATAGAGGATAGGATAGGATAGAGGATAGGATAGGATAGAGGATAGGATAGGATAGAGGATAGCATAGGATAGAGGATGGGATAGGATAGAGAATAGGATAGGATAGATGATATTATAGGATAGAGGATAGGATAGGATGGAGGATAGGATAGGATAGAGCATAAGGAAGGAAAGTGGAATGGATAGGACATAGTATAGGATAGGATAGAGGATAGGATCGGATAGAGGATAGGATAGGATAGAGGATAGGATAGGATAGAGGATCGGATAGGATAGAGGATAGGATAGAGGATAAGAGGATAGGATAGGATAGAGGATAGGATAGGATGGAGGATAGGATAGGATAGAGCATAAGATAGGATAGTGGAAAGGATAGGACAGAGTATAGGATAGGATAGAGGATAGGATCGGATAGAGGATAGGATAGGATAGAGGATAGGATACGATAGATGATAGGATAGGATAGGATAGAGAATAGGATAGAATATATGACATTATAGGATAGAGCAAGGATAGGACAGAGGATACGATATAATAGAGGATAGGATAGGATAGCGGATGGGATAGGATAGAGGATCGGATAGGATAGAGGATAGGATAGGATAGAGGATAGGATAGGATAGAGGATAGGATAGGATAAGAGGATAGGATAGGATAGAGGATAGGATAGGAGAAAGGATAGGATAGGATAGAGGATATGATAGGATAGAAGATAGGATAGGATAGAGGATAGGATAGGATAGAGAATAGGATAGGATAGATGGTATTATAGGATAGAGTATAGGATAGGATGGAGGATAGGATAGGATAGAGGATAGGATAGGATACAGGATAGGATAGGATAGAGGATCGGATAGGATAGAGGATAGGATAGGATAGAGGATAGGATAGGATAAAGGATAGGATAGGATAGAGGATAGGATAGGATAGAGGATAGGATAGGATAGAGGATAGGATAGGATAGAGGATAGCATAGGATACAGGATAGGATAGGATAGAGAATAGGATAGGATAGATGATATTATAGGATAGAGGATAGGATAGGATGGAGGATAGGATAGGATAGAGCATAAGGTAGGATAGTGGAAAGGATAGGACAGAGTATAGGATAGGATAGAGGATAGGATCGGATAGAGGATAGGATAGGATAGAGGATAGGATATGATAGAGTATAGGATATAGGATTGGATAGGATAGAGGATAGGATACGATAGAGGATAGGATAGTATAGAGGAATGGATAGGATAGAGGATAGGATAGGATAGAGGATAGGATAGGATAGGATAGAGAATAGGATAGGATATATGATATTATAGGATAGAGCAAGGATAGGACAGAGGATACGATATTATAGAGAATAGGATAGGATAGCGGAAAGGATAGGATAGAGGATAGGATAGGATAGAGGATAGGATAGGATAGAGGATGGGATAGGATAGAGGATAGGATAGGATAGAGGATAGGATAGGATAGAGGATAGGATAGGATAGAGGATAGGATAGGATACAGGATAGGATAGGATAGCGGATAGGATAAGATAGAGTATAGAGTAGGATAGATGATATTATAGGAAAGAGGATAGGATATGATAGAGGATACGATATTATAGAGGAGAGGATAGGATAGAGGATAGGATAGGATAGAGGATAGGATAGGATAAAGGATAGGATAGGATAGAGGATAGGATAGGATAGAGGATAGGATAGGATAGAGGATAGGATAGGATAGAGGATAGGATAGGATAAAGGATAGGATAGGATAGAGGATAGGATAGGATAGAGGATAGGATAGGATACAGGATAGTATAGGATAGAGGATAGGATAGGATAGAGGATAGGATAGGATAGAGGATAGGATAGGGTAGAGGATAGGATAGCATAGAGGATAGGATAGGATAGAGGATAGGATAGAGGATAGGATAGGATAGAGGATAGGATAGGATAGAGGATAGGATAGGGGATTGGATAGGATATAGGATAGGATATGAAAGAGGATAGGATAGGATAGAGGATAGAATAGGATAGAGGATGGGATAGGATAGAGGATCGGATAGGATAGAGGATAGGATAGGATAGAGGATAGGATAGGATAGAGGATAGGATAGGATAAGAGGATAGGATAGGATAGAGGATAGGATAGGAGAAAGGATAGGATAGGATAGAGGATATGATAGGATAGAAGATAGGATAGGATAGAGGATAGGATAGGATAGAGAATAGGATAGGATAGATGATATTATAGGATAGAGGATAGGATAGGATGGAGGATAGGATAGGATAGAGGATAGGATAGGATACAGGATAGGATAGGATAGAGGATAGGCTAGGATAGAGGATAGGATAGGATAGAGGATAGGATAGGATAGAGGATGGGATAGGATAGAGGATCGGATAGGATAGCGGATAGGATAGGATAGAGTATAGAATAGGATAGATGATAGGATAGGATAGGATAGAGAATAGGATAGGATATATGATATTATAGGATAGAGCAAGGATAGGACAGAGGATACGATATTATAGAGAATAGGATAGGATAGCGGAAAGGATAGGATAGAGGATAGGATAGGATAGAGGATAGGATAGGATAGAGGATGGGATAGGATAGAGGATACGATAGGATAGAGGATAGGATAGGATAGAGGATAGGATAGGATACAGGATAGGATAGGATAGCGGATAGGATAAGATAGAGTATAGAATAGGATAGATGATATTATAGGAAAGAGGATAGGATATGATAGAGGATACGATATTATAGAGGAGAGGATAGGATAGAGGTTCGGATAAGATAGAGGATAGGATAGGATAGAGGATAGGATAGGATAAAGGATAGGATAGGATAGAGGATAGGATAGGATAGAGGATAGGATAGGATAGCGGATAGGATAAGATAGAGTATAGAATAGGATAGATGATATTATAGGATAGAGAATAGGATAGGATGGAGGATAGGAAAGGATAGAGGATAGGATAGGATACAGGATAGGATAGGATAGAGGATAGGATAGGATAGAGGATAGGATAGGATACAGGATAGGATAGGATATAGGATAGTATGGGATAGAGGATAGGATAGGATAGAGGATAGGATAGGATAGAGGATTGGATAGGGTAGAGGATAGGATAGGATAGAGGATAGGATAGGATAGAGGATAGGATAGAGGATAGGAGAGGATAGAGGATAGGATATGATAGAGGATAGGATAGGGGATTGGATAGGATATAGGATAGGATATGAAAGAGGATAGGATAGGATAGCGGATAGGATAGGATAGAGTATAGAATAGGATAGATGATAGGATAGGATAGGATAGAGAATAGGATAGGATATATGATATTATAGGATAGAGCAAGGATAGGACAGAGGATACGATATTATAGAGAATAGGATAGGATAGAGGATAGGATAGGATAGAGGATAGGATAGGATAGAGTATAGGATAGGATAGAGGATAGGATCGGATAGAGGATAGGATAGGATAGAGGATAGGATACGATAGATGATAGGATAGGATATGATAGAGAATAGGATAGAATATATGACATTATAGGATAGAGCAAGGATAGGACAGAGGATACGATATTATAGAGGATAGGATAGGATAGCGGAAAGGATAGGATAGAGGATAGGATAGGATAGAGGATAGGATAGGATAGAGGATGGGATAGGATAGAGGATCGGATAGGATAGCGGATAGGATAGGATAGAGTATAGAATAGGATAGATGATAGGATAGGATAGGATAGAGAATAGGATAGGATATATGATATTATAGAATAGAGCAAGGATAGGACAGAGGATACGATATTATAGAGAATAGGATAGGATAGCGGAAAGGATAGGATAGAGGATAGGATAGGATAGAGGATAGGATAGGATAGAGGATGGGATAGGATAAAGGATAGGATAGGATAGAGGATAGGATAGGATAGAGGATAGGATAGGATAGAGGATAGGATAGGATACAGGATAGGATAGGATAGCGGATAGGATAAGATAGAGTATAGAATAGGATAGATGATATTATAGGAAAGAGGATAGGATATGATAGAGGATACGATATTATAGAGGAGAGGATAGGATAGAGGATCGGATAGGATAGAGGATAGGATAGGATAGAGGATAGGATAGGATAAAGGATAGGATAGGATAGAGGATAGGATAGGATAGAGGATAGGATAGGATAGAGGATAGGATAGGATAGAGGATAGCATAGGATACAGGATAGGATAGGATAGAGAATAGGATAGGATAGATGATATTATAGGATAGAGGATAGGATAGGATGGAGGATAGGATAGGATAGAGCATAAGGTAGGATAGTGGAAAGGATAGGACAGAGTATAGGATAGGATAGAGGATAGGATCGGATAGAGGATAGGATAGGATAGAGGATAGGATATGATAGAGTATAGGATATAGGATTGGATAGGATAGAGGATAGGATACGATAGAGGATAGGATAGTATAGAGGAATGGATAGGACAGAGGATAGGATAGGATAGAGGATAGGATAGGATAGGATAGAGGATAGGATAGGATAAGAGGATGGGATAGGATAGGATAGAGGATAGGATAGGATAGAGGATAGGATAGGATAGAGGATAGGATAGGATAGAGGATAGGATAGGATAGAGGATAGGATAGGATAGAGGATGGCATAGGATACAGGATAGGATAGGATAGAGGATAGGATAGGATAGAGGACAGGATAGGATAGAGGATAGCATAGGATACAGGATAGGATAGGATAGAGAATAAGATAGGATAGATGATATTATAGGATAGAGGATAGGATAGGATGGAGGATAAGATATGATAGAGCATAGGATATAGGATTGGATAGGATAGAGGATAGGATACGATAGAGGATAGGATACGATAGATGATAGGATAGGATAGGATAGAGAATAGGATAGAATATATGACGTTATAGGATAGAGCAAGGATAGGACAGAGGATACGATATTATAGAGAATAGGATAGGATAGCGGAAAGGATAGGATAGAGGATAGGATAGGATAGAGGATAGGATAGGATAGAGGATGGGATAGGATAGAGGATAGGATAGGATAGAGGATAGGATAGGATAGAGGATAGGATAGGATAGAGGATAGGATAGGATACAGGATAGGATAGGATAGCGGATAGGATAAGATAGAGTATAGAATAGGATAGATGATATTATAGGAAAGACGATAGGATATGATAGAGGATACGATATTATAGAGGAGAGGATAGGATAGAGGATCGGATAGGATAGAGGATAGGATAGGATAGAGGATAGGATAGGATAAAGGATAGTATAGGATAGAGGATAGGATAGGATAGAGGATAGGATAGGATAGAGGATAGGATAGGATAGAGGATAGCATAGGATAGAGGATGGGATAGGATAGAGAATAGGATAGGATAGATGATATTATAGGATAGAGGATAGGATAGGATGGAGGATAGGATAGGATAGAGCATAAGGAAGGAAAGTGGAATGGATAGGACATAGTATAGGATAGGATAGAGGATAGGATCGGATAGAGGATAGGATAGGATAGAGGATAGGATAGGATAGAGGATCGGATAGGATAGAGGATAGGATAGAGGATAAGAGGATAGGATAGGATAGAGGATAGGATAGGATGGAGGATAGGATAGGATAGAGCATAAGATAGGATAGTGGAAAGGATAGGACAGAGTATAGGATAGGATAGAGGATAGGATCGGATAGAGGATAGGATAGGATAGAGGATAGGATACGATAGATGATAGGATAGGATAGGATAGAGAATAGGATAGAATATATGACATTATAGGATAGAGCAAGGATAGGACAGAGGATACGATATAATAGAGGATAGGATAGGATAGCGGATGGGATAGGATAGAGGATCGGATAGGATAGAGGATAGGATAGGATAGAGGATAGGATAGGATAGAGGATAGGATAGGATAAGAGGATAGGATAGGATAGAGGATAGGATAGGAGAAAGGATAGGATAGGATAGAGGATATGATAGGATAGAAGATAGGATAGGATAGAGGATAGGATAGGATAGAGAATAGGATAGGATAGATGGTATTATAGGATAGAGTATAGGATAGGATGGAGGATAGGATAGGATAGAGGATAGGATAGGATACAGGATAGGATAGGATAGAGGATCGGATAGGATAGAGGATAGGATAGGATAGAGGATAGGATAGGATAAAGGATAGGATAGGATAGAGGATAGGATAGGATAGAGGATAGGATAGGATAGAGGATAGGATAGGATAGAGGATAGCATAGGATACAGGATAGGATAGGATAGAGAATAGGATAGGATAGATGATATTATAGGATAGAGGATAGGATAGGATGGAGGATAGGATAGGATAGAGCATAAGGTAGGATAGTGGAAAGGATAGGACAGAGTATAGGATAGGATAGAGGATAGGATCGGATAGAGGATAGGATAGGATAGAGGATAGGATATGATAGAGTATAGGATATAGGATTGGATAGGATAGAGGATAGGATACGATAGAGGATAGGATAGTATAGAGGAATGGATAGGATAGAGGATAGGATAGGATAGAGGATAGGATAGGATAGGATAGAGAATAGGATAGGATATATGATATTATAGGATAGAGCAAGGATAGGACAGAGGATACGATATTATAGAGAATAGGATAGGATAGCGGAAAGGATAGGATAGAGGATAGGATAGGATAGAGGATAGGATAGGATAGAGGATGGGATAGGATAGAGGATAGGATAGGATAGAGGATAGGATAGGATAGAGGATAGGATAGGATAGAGGATAGGATAGGATACAGGATAGGATAGGATAGCGGATAGGATAAGATAGAGTATAGAGTAGGATAGATGATATTATAGGAAAGAGGATAGGATATGATAGAGGATACGATATTATAGAGGAGAGGATAGGATAGAGGATAGGATAGGATAGAGGATAGGATAGGATAAAGGATAGGATAGGATAGAGGATAGGATAGGATAGAGGATAGGATAGGATAGAGGATAGGATAGGATAGAGGATAGGATAGGATAAAGGATAGGATAGGATAGAGGATAGGATAGGATAGAGGATAGGATAGGATACAGGATAGTATAGGATAGAGGATAGGATAGGATAGAGGATAGGATAGGATAGAGGATAGGATAGGGTAGAGGATAGGATAGCATAGAGGATAGGATAGGATAGAGGATAGGATAGAGGATAGGATAGGATAGAGGATAGGATAGGATAGAGGATAGGATAGGGGATTGGATAGGATATAGGATAGGATATGAAAGAGGATAGGATAGGATAGAGGATAGGATAGGATAGAGGATGGGATAGGATAGAGGATCGGATAGGATAGAGGATAGGATAGGATAGAGGATAGGATAGGATAGAGGATAGGATAGGATAAGAGGATAGGATAGGATAGAGGATAGGATAGGAGAAAGGATAGGATAGGATAGAGGATATGATAGGATAGAAGATAGGATAGGATAGAGGATAGGATAGGATAGAGAATAGGATAGGATAGATGATATTATAGGATAGAGGATAGGATAGGATGGAGGATAGGATAGGATAGAGGATAGGATAGGATACAGGATAGGATAGGATAGAGGATAGGCTAGGATAGAGGATAGGATAGGATAGAGGATAGGATAGGATAGAGGATGGGATAGGATAGAGGATCGGATAGGATAGCGGATAGGATAGGATAGAGTATAGAATAGGATAGATGATAGGATAGGATAGGATAGAGAATAGGATAGGATATATGATATTATAGGATAGAGCAAGGATAGGACAGAGGATACGATATTATAGAGAATAGGATAGGATAGCGGAAAGGATAGGATAGAGGATAGGATAGGATAGAGGATAGGATAGGATAGAGGATGGGATAGGATAGAGGATACGATAGGATAGAGGATAGGATAGGATAGAGGATAGGATAGGATACAGGATAGGATAGGATAGCGGATAGGATAAGATAGAGTATAGAATAGGATAGATGATATTATAGGAAAGAGGATAGGATATGATAGAGGATACGATATTATAGAGGAGAGGATAGGATAGAGGTTCGGATAAGATAGAGGATAGGATAGGATAGAGGATAGGATAGGATAAAGGATAGGATAGGATAGAGGATAGGATAGGATAGAGGATAGGATAGGATAGCGGATAGGATAAGATAGAGTATAGAATAGGATAGATGATATTATAGGATAGAGAATAGGATAGGATGGAGGATAGGAAAGGATAGAGGATAGGATAGGATACAGGATAGGATAGGATAGAGGATAGGATAGGATAGAGGATAGGATAGGATACAGGATAGGATAGGATATAGGATAGTATGGGATAGAGGATAGGATAGGATAGAGGATAGGATAGGATAGAGGATAGGATAGGGTAGAGGATAGGATAGGATAGAGGATAGGATAGGATAGAGGATAGGATAGAGGATAGGAGAGGATAGAGGATAGGATATGATAGAGGATAGGATAGGGGATTGGATAGGATATAGGATAGGATATGAAAGAGGATAGGATAGGATAGCGGATAGGATAGGATAGAGTATAGAATAGGATAGATGATAGGATAGGATAGGATAGAGAATAGGATAGGATATATGATATTATAGGATAGAGCAAGGATAGGACAGAGGATACGATATTATAGAGAATAGGATAGGATAGAGGATAGGATAGGATAGAGGATAGGATAGGATAGAGGATAGGATAGGATACAGGATAGGATAGGATAGCGGATAGGATAAGATAGAGTATAGAATAGGATAGATGAGATTATAGGAAAGAGGATAGGATATGATAGAGGATACGATATTATAGAGGAGAGGATAGGATAGAGGATAGGATAGGATAGAGGATAGGATAGGATAGAGGATAGGATAGGATAAAGGATAGGATAGGATAGAGGATAGGATAGGATAGAGGATAGGATAGGATAGAGGATAGGATAGGATAGAGGATAGCATAGGATAGAGTATAGAATAGGATAGATGATAGGATAGGATAGGATAGAGAATAGGATAGGATATATGATATTATAGGATAGAGCAAGGATAGGACAGAGGATACGATATTATAGAGAATAGGATAGGATAGCGGAAAGGATAGGATAGAGGATAGGATAGGATAGAGGATAGGATAGGAGAAAGGATTGGATAGGATATAGGATATGATAGGATAGAAGATAGGATAGGATAGAGGATAGGATAGGATAGAGAATAGGATAGGATAGATGATATTATAGGATAGAGGATAGGATAGGATGGAGGATAGGATAGGATAGAGCATAAGGTAGGATAGTGGAAAGGATAGGACAGAGTATAGGATAGGATAGAGGATAGGATCGGATAGAGGATAGGATAGGATAGAGGATAGGATATGATAGAGTATAGGATATAGGATTGGATAGGATAGACGATAGGATACGATAGAGGATAGGATAGTATAGAGGAATGGATAGGATAGAGGATAGGATAGGATAGAGGATAGGATAGGATAGGATAGAGGATAGGATAGGATAGGATAGAGGATAGGATAGGATAAGAGGATAGGATAGGATAGAGGATAGGATAGGATAGAGGATAGGATAGGATAGAGGATAGGATAGGGGATTGGATAGGATATAGGATAGGATATGATAGAGGATAGGATAGGATAGCGGATAGGATAGGATAGAGTATAGAATAGGATAGATGATAGGATAGGATAGGATAGAGAATAGGATAGAATATATGATATTATAGGATAGAGCAAGGATAGGACAGAGGATACGATATTATAGAGAATAGGATAGGATAGCGGAAAGGATAGGATAGAGGATAGGATAGGATAGAGGATAGGATAGGATAGAGGATGGGATAGGATAGAGGATAGGATAGGATAGAGGATAGGATAGGATAGAGGATAGGATAGGATAGAGGATAGGATAGGATAGAGGATAGGATAGGATACAGGATAGGATAGGATAGCGGATAGGATAAGATAGAGTATAGAATAGGATAGATGAGATTATAGGAAAGAGGATAGGATATGATAGAGGATACGATATTATAGAGGAGAGGATAGGATAGAGGATAGGATAGGATAGAGGATAGGATAGGATAAAGGATAGGATAGGATAGAGGATAGGATAGGATAGAGGATAGGATAGGATAGAGGATAGGATAGGATAGAGGATAGCATAGGATACAGGATAGGATAGGATAGTGGAGAGGATAGGATAGAGGATACGATATAGGATTGGATAGGATAGAGAATAGGATACGATAGAGGATAGGATAGGATAGAGGATAGGCTAGGATAGAGGATATGATAGGATAGAGGATAGGATACGATAGAGGATAGGATAGTATAGAGGAATGGATAGGATAGAGGATAGGATAGGATAGAGGATAGGATAGGATGGAGGATAGGATAGGATAGAGCATAAGATAGGATAGTGGAAAGGATATAGGATTGGATAGGATAGAGGATAGGATACGGTAGAGGATAGGATACGATAGATGATAGGATAGGATAGGATAGAGAATAGGTTAGAATATATGACATTATAGGATAGAGCAAGGATAGGACAGAGGATACGATATTATAGAGGATAGGAAAGGATAGAGGATAGGATAGGATAGAGGATAGGATAGGATAGAGGATAGGATAGGATACAGGATAGGATAGGATAGAGGATAGGCTAGGATAGAGGATAGGATAGGATAGAGGATAGGATAGGATAGAGGATGGGATAGGATAGAGGATCGGATAGGATAGAGGATAGGATAGGATAGAGGATAGGATAGGATAGAGGATAGGATAGGATAGAGGATAGGATAGGATAGAGGATAGGATAGGGTAGAGGATAGGATAGGATAGAGGATAGGATAGGATAGAGGATAGGATAGATGATAGGATAGGATAGAGGATAGGATAGGGGATTGGATAGGATATAGGATAGGGTATGATCGAGGATAGGATAGGATAGCGGATAGGATAGGATAGAGTATAGAATAGGATAGATGATAGGATAGGATAGGATAGAGAATAGGATAGGATATATGATATTATAGGATAGAGCAAGGATAGGACAGAGGATACGATATTACAGAGAATAGGATAGGATAGCGGAAAGGATAGGATAGAGGATAGGATAGGATAGAGGATAGGATAGGATAGAGGATGGGATAGGATAGAGGATAGGATAGGATAGAGGATAGGATAGGATAGAGGATAGGATAGGATACAGGATAGGATAGGATAGCGGATAGGATAACATAGAGTATAGAATAGGATAGATGATATTATAGGAAAGAGGATAGGATATGATAGAGGATACGATATTATAGAGGAGAGGATAGGATAGAGGATCGAATAGGATAGAGGATAGGATAGGATAGATGATAGGATAGGATAAAGGATAGGATAGGATAGAGGATAGGATAGGATAGAGGAAAGGATAGGATAGAGGATAGGATAGGATAGAGGATAGCATAGGATACAGGATAGGATAGGATAGAGAATAGGATAGGATAGATGATATTATAGGATAGAGGATAGGATAGGATGGAGGATAGGATAGGATAGAGCTTAAGGTAGGATAGTGGAAAGGATAGGACAGAGTATAGGATAGGATAGACGATAGGATCGGATAGAGGATAGGATACGATAGAGGATAGGATAGTGTACGAGGAATGGATAGGATAGAGGATAGGATAGGAATGAGGATAGGATAGGATAGGATAGAGGATAGGATAGGATAAGAGGATAGGATAGGATAAAGGATAGGATAGTATAGAGGATAGGATAGGATAGAGGATAGGATAGGATGGAGGATAGGATAGGATAGAGCATAAGATATAGTGTACGAGGAATGGATAGGATAGAGGATAGGATAGGATAGAGGATAGGATCGGATAAAGGATAGGATAGGATAGAGGATAAGATATGATAGAACATAGGATATAGGATTGGATAGGATAGAGGATAGGATACGATAGAGGATAGGATACGATAGATGATAGGATAGGATAGGATAGAGAATAGGATAGAATATATGACATTATAGGATAGAGCAAGGATAGGACAGAGGATACGATATTATAGAGGATAGGATAGGATAGCGGAAAGGATAGGATAGAGGATAGGATAGGATAGAGGATAGGCTAGGATAGAGGATAGGATAGGATAGTGGATAGGATAGGATAGAGGATGGGATAGGATAGAGGATCGGATAGGATAGAGGATAGGATAGGATAGAGGATAGGATAGGATAGAGGATAGGATAGGATAAGAGGATAGGATAGGATAGAGGATAGGATAGGAGAAAGGATTGGATAGGATAGAGGATATGATAGGATAGAAGATAGGATAGGATAGAGGATAGGATAGGATAGAGAATAGGATAGGATAGATGATATTATAGGATAGAGGATAGGATAGGATAGAGAATAGGATAGGATAGATGATATTATAGGATAGAGGATAGGATAGGATGGAGGATAGGATAGGATAGAGCATAAGGTAGGATAGTGGAAAGGATAGGACAGAGTATAGGATAGGATAGACGATAGGATCGGATAGAGGATAGGATACGATAGAGGATAGGATAGTGTACGAGGAATGGATAGGATAGAGGATAGGATAGGAATGAGGATAGGATAGGATAGGATAGAGGATAGGATAGGATAAGAGGATAGGATAGGATAAAGGATAGGATAGTATAGAGGATAGGATAGGATAGAGGATAGGATAGGATGGAGGATAGGATAGGATAGAGCATAAGATAGGATAGTGGAAAGGATAGGACAGAGTATAGGATAGGATAGAGGATAGGATCGGATAAAGGATAGGATAGGATAGAGGATAAGATATGATAGAACATAGGATATAGGATTGGATAGGATAGAGGATAGGATACGATAGAGGATAGGATACGATAGATGATAGGATAGGATAGGATAGAGAATAGGATAGAATATATGACATTATAGGATAGAGCAAGGATAGGACAGAGGATACGATATTATAGAGGATAGGATAGGATAGCGGAAAGGATAGGATAGAGGATAGGATAGGATAGAGGATAGGCTAGGATAGAGGATAGGATAGGATAGTGGATAGGATAGGATAGAGGATGGGATAGGATAGAGGATCGGATAGGATAGAGGATAGGATAGGATAGAGGATAGGATAGGATAGAGGATAGGATAGGATAAGAGGATAGGATAGGATAGAGGATAGGATAGGAGAAAGGATTGGATAGGATAGAGGATATGATAGGATAGAAGATAGGATAGGATAGAGGATAGGATAGGATAGAGAATAGGATAGGATAGATGATATTATAGGATAGAGGATAGGATAGGATAGAGAATAGGATAGGATAGATGATATTATAGGATAGAGGATAGGATAGGATGGAGGATAGGATAGGATAGAGCATAAGATAGGATAGTGGAAAGGATAGGACAGAGTATAGGATAGGATAGAGGATAGGATCGGATAAAGGATAGGATAGGATAGAGGATAAGATATGATAGAGCATAGGATATAGGATTGGATAGGATAGAGGATAGGATACGATAGAGGATAGGATACGATAGATGATAGGATAGAATAGGATAGAGAATAGGATAGAATATATGACATTATAGGATAGAGCAAGGATAGGACAGAGGATACGATATTATAGAGGATAGGATAGGATAGCGGAAAGGATAGGATAGAGGATAGGATAGGATAGAGGATAGGATAGGATAGAGGATAGGATAGGATACAGGATAGGATAGGATAGAGGATAGGCTAGGATAGAGGATAGGATAGGATAGAGGATAGGATAGGATAGAGGATGGGATAGGATAGAGGATCGGATAGGATAGAGGATAGGATAGGATAGAGGATAGGATAGGATAGAGGATAGGATAGGATACAGGATAGGATAGGATACAGGATAGTATAGGATAGAGGATAGGATAGGATAGAGGATAGGATAGGGTAGAGGATAGGATAGGATAGAGGATAGGATAGGATAGAGGATAGGATAGAGGATAGGATAGGATAGAGGATAGGATAGGATAGAGGATAGGATAGGGGATTGGATAGGATATAGGATAGGGTATGATAGAGGATAGGATAGGATAGCGGATAGGATAGGATAGAGTATAGAATAGGATAGATGATAGGATAGGATAGGATAGAGAATAGGATAGGATATATGATATTATAGGATAGAGCATAAGGTAGGATAGTGGAAAGGATAGGACAGAGTATAGGATAGGATAGAGGATAGGATCGGATAGAGGATAGGATAGGATAGAGGATAGGATATGATAGAGTATAGGATATAGGATTGGATAGGATAGAGGATAAGATACGATAGAGGATAGGATAGTATAGAGGAATGGATAGGATAGAGGATAGGATAGAGGATAGGATAGGATAGAGGATAGGATAGGATAGGATAGAGGATAGGATAGGATAAGAGGGTAGGATAGGATAGAGGATAGGATAGGATAGAAGATAGGATAGGATAGTGGATAGGATAGGATGGAGGATAGGATAGGATAGAGCATAAGATAGGATAGTGGAAAGGATATGACAGAGTATAGGATAGGATAGAGGATAGGACCGGATAAAGGATAGGATAGGATAGAGGATAAGATATGATAGAGCATAGGATATAGGATTGGATAGGATAGAGGATAGGATACGATAGAGGATAGGATACGATAGAGGATAGGATACGATAGATGATAGGATAGAATAGGATAGAGAATAGGATAGAATATATGACATTATAGGATAGAGCAAGGATAGGACAGAGGATACGATATTATAGAGGATAGGATAGGATAGCGGAAAGGATAGGATAGAGGATAGGATAGGATAGAGGATAGGATAGGATAGAGGATAGGATAGGATACAGGATAGGATAGGATAGAGGATAGGCTAGGATAGAGGATAGGATAGGATAGAGGATAGGATATGATAGAGGATAGGCTAGGATAGAGGATAGGATAGGATAGAGGATAGGATAGGATAGAGGATAGGATAGGATACAGGATAGGATAGGATAGCGGATAGGATAAGATAGAGTATAGAATAGGATAGATGATATTATAGGAAAGACGATAGGATATGATAGAGGATACGATATTATAGAGGAGAGGATAGGATAGAGGATCGGATAGGATAGAGGATAGGATAGGATAGAGGATAGGATAGGATAAAGGATAGGATAGGATAGAGGATAGGATAGGATAGAGGATAGGATAGGATAGAGGATAGGATAGGATAGAGGATAGCATAGGATAGAGGATGGGATAGGATAGAGAATAGGATAGGATAGATGATATTATAGGATAGAGGATAGGATAGGATGGAGAATAGGATAGGATAGAGCATAAGGAAGGATAGTGGAAAGGATAGGACATAGTATAGGATAGGATAGAGGATAGGATCGGATAGAGGATAGGATAGGATAGAGGATAGGATATTTTAGAGTATAGGATATAGGATTGGATAGGATAGAGGATAGGATACGATAGAGGATAGGATAGTATAGAGGAATGGATAGGATAGAGGATAGGATAGGATAGAGGATAGGATAGGATAGGATAGGATAGAGGATAAGAGGATAGGATAGGATAGAGGATAGGATAGGATGGAGGATAGGATAGGATAGAGCATAAGATAGGATAGTGGAAAGGATAGGACAGAGTATAGGATAGGATAGAGGATAGGATCGGATAGAGGATAGGATAGGATAGAGGATAGGATACGATAGATGATAGGATAGGATAGGATAGAGAATAGGATAGAATATATGACATTATAGGATAGAGCAAGGATAGGACAGAGGATACGATATAATAGAGGATAGGATAGGATAGCGGAAAGGATAGGATAGAGGATAGGATAGGATAGAGGATAGGATAGGATAGAGGATGGGATAGGATAGAGGATCGGATAGGATAGAGGATAGGATAGGATAGAGGATAGGATAGGATAGAGGATAGGATAGGATAAGAGGATAGGATAGGATAGAGGATAGGATAGGAGAAAGGATAGGATAGGATAGAGGATATGATAGGATAGAAGATAGGATAGGATAGAGGATAGGATAGGATAGAGAATAGGATAGGATAGATGATATTATAGGATAGAGTATAGGATAGGATAGAGGATAGGATAGGATACAGGATAGTATAGGATAGAGGATAGGATAGGATAGAGGATAGGATAGGATAGAGGATAGGATAGGGTAGAGGATAGGATAGCATAGAGGATAGGATAGGATAGAGGATAGGATAGAGGATAGGATAGGATAGAGGATAGGATAGGATAGAGGATAGGATAGGGGATTGGATAGGATATAGGATAGGATATGAAAGAGGATAGGATAGGATAGAGGATAGGATAGGATAGAGGATGGGATAGGATAGAGGATCGGATAGGATGGAGGATAGGATAGGATAGAGGATAGGATAGGATAGAGGATAGGATAGGATAAGAGGATAGGATAGGATAGAGGATAGGATAGGAGAAAGGATAGGATAGAATAGAGGATATGATAGGATAGAAGATACGATAGGATAGAGGATAGGATAGGATAGAGAATAGGATAGGATAGATGATATTATAGGATAGAGGATAGGATAGGATGGAGGATAGGATAGGATAGAGGATAGGATAGGATACAGGATAGGATAGGATAGAGGATAGGCTAGGATAGAGGATAGGATAGGATAGAGGATAGGATAGGATAGAGGATAGGATAGGATAGAGGATGGGATAGGATAGAGGATCGGATAGGATAGAGGATAGGATAGGATAGAGGATAGGATAGGATAAAGGATAGGATAGGATAGAGGATAGGATAGGATAGAGGATAGGATAGGATACAGGATAGTATAGGATAGAGGATAGGATAGGATAGAGGATAGGATAGGATAGAGGATGGGATAGGATAGAGGATCGGATAGGATAGAGGATAGGATAGGATAGAGGATAGGATAGGATAAAGGATAGGATAGGATAGAGGATAGGATAGGATAGAGGATAGGATAGGATACAGGATAGTATAGGATAGAGGATAGGATAGGATAGAGGATAGGATAGGATAGAGGATAGGATAGGGTAGAGGATAGGATAGCATAGAGGATAGGATAGGATAGAGGATAGGATAGAGGATAGGATAGGATAGAGGATAGGATAGGATAGAGGATAGGATAGGGAATTGGATAGGATATAGGATAGGATATGAAAGAGGATAGGATAGGATAGAGGATGGGATAGGATAGAGGATCGGATAGGATAGCGGATAGGATAGGATAGAGTATAGAATAGGATAGATGATAGGATAGGATAGGATAGAGAATAGGATAGGATATATGATATTATAGGATAGAGAAAGGATAGGACAGAGGATACGATATAGGATTGGATAGGATAGAGAATAGGATACGATAGAGGATAGGATAGGATTGGATAGAGAATAGGATGGGATAGAGGATAGGATAGGATAGAGTATAGGATAGGATAGCGGATAGGATAGGATAGAGTATAGAATAGGATAGATGATAGGATAGGATAGGATAGAGAGTAGGATAGGATATATGATATCATAGGATAGAGCAATGATAGGACAGAGGATACGATATTATAGAGAATAGGATAGGATAGAGGATCGGATAGGATAGAGGATAGGATAGGATAGAGGATAGGATAGGATGAAGGATAGGATAGCATAGAGGATAGGATAGGATAGAGGATAGGATAGGATAGAGGATAGGATATGATAGAGTATAGGATATAGGATTGGATAGGATAGAGGATAGGATACGATAGAGGATAGGATAGTATAGAGGAATGGATAGGATAGAGGATAGGATAGGATAGAGGATAGGATAGGATAGGATAGAGAATAGGATAGGATATATGATATTATAGGATAGAGCAAGGATAGGACAGAGGATACGATATTATAGAGAATAGGATAGGATAGCGGAAAGGATAGGATAGAGGATAGGATAGGATAGAGGATAGGATAGGATAGAGGATGGGATAGGATAGAGGATAGGATAGGATAGAGGATAGGATAGGATAGAGGATAGGATAGAGGATAGGATAGGATAGAGGTTAGGATAGGATACAGGATAGGATAGGATAAAGGATAGGATAGGATAGAGGATAGGATAGGATAGAGGATAGGCTAGGATAGAGGATAGGATAGGATAGAGGATAGGATAGGATAGAGGATGGGATAGGATAGAGGATCGGATAGGATAGAGGATAGGATAGGATAGAGGATAGGATAGGATAGAGGATAGGATAGGATAAGAGGATAGGATAGGATAGAGGATAGGATAGGAGAAAGGATAGGATAGGATAGAGGATATGATAGGATAGAAGATAGGATAGGATAGAGGATAGGATAGGATAGAGAATAGGATAGGATAGATGATATTATAGGATAGAGTATAGGATAGGATAGAGGATAGGATAGGATACAGGATAGTATAGGATAGAGGATAGGATAGGATAGAGGATAGGATAGGATAGAGGATAGGATAGGGTAGAGGATAGGATAGCATAGAGGATAGGATAGGATAGAGGATAGGATAGAGGATAGGATAGGATAGAGGATAGGATAGGATAGAGGATAGGATAGGGGATTGGATAGGATATAGGATAGGATATGAAAGAGGATAGGATAGGATAGAGGATAGGATAGGATAGAGGATGGGATAGGATAGAGGATCGGATAGGATGGAGGATAGGATAGGATAGAGGATAGGATAGGATAGAGGATAGGATAGGATAAGAGGATAGGATAGGATAGAGGATAGGATAGGAGAAAGGATAGGATAGAATAGAGGATATGATAGGATAGAAGATACGATAGGATAGAGGATAGGATAGGATAGAGAATAGGATAGGATAGATGATATTATAGGATAGAGGATAGGATAGGATGGAGGATAGGATAGGATAGAGGATAGGATAGGATACAAGATAGGATAGGATAGAGGATAGGCTAGGATAGAGGATAGGATAGGATAGAGGATAGGATAGGATAGAGGATGGGATAGGATAGAGGATCGGATAGGATAGAGGATAGGATAGGATAGAGGATAGGATAGGATAAAGGATAGGATAGGATAGAGGATAGGATAGGATAGAGGATAGGATAGGATACAGGATAGTATAGGATAGAGGATAGGATAGGATAGAGGATAGGATAGGATAGAGGATGGGATAGGATAGAGGATCGGATAGGATAGAGGATAGGATAGGATAGAGGATAGGATAGGATAAAGGATAGGATAGGATAGAGGATAGGATAGGATAGAGGATAGGATAGGATACAGGATAGTATAGGATAGAGGATAGGATAGGATAGAGGATAGGATAGGATAGAGGATAGGATAGGGTAGAGGATAGGATAGCATAGAGGATAGGATAGGATAGAGGATAGGATAGAGGATAGGATAGGATAGAGGATAGGATAGGATAGAGGATAGGATAGGGGATTGGATAGGATATAGGATAGGATATGAAAGAGGATAGGATAGGATAGAGGATGGGATAGGATAGAGAATAGGATACGATAGAGGATAG
Organism: Halictus rubicundus; assembly: GCF_050948215.1. Lineage (NCBI taxonomy): Eukaryota > Metazoa > Arthropoda > Insecta > Hymenoptera > Halictidae > Halictus > Halictus rubicundus. Next base: position 83,614 of record NW_027489078.1, on the reverse strand, counting down.
GATAGGATTGGATAGAGAATAGGATGGGATAGAGGATAGGATAGGATAGAGTATAGGATAGGATAGCGGATAGGATAGGATAGAGTATAGAATAGGATAGATGATAGGATAGGATAGGATAGAGAGTAGGATAGGATATATGATATCATAGGATAGAGCAATGATAGGACAGAGGATACGATATTATAGAGAATAGGATAGGATAGAGGATCGGATAGGACAGAGGATAGGATAGGATAGAGGATAGGATAGGATAATGGATAGGATAGGATAGAGGATAGGATAGGATAGAGGATAGGATAGGATAGAGGATAGGATATGATAGAGTATAGGATATAGGATTGGATAGGATAGAGGATAGGATACGATAGAGGATAGGATAGTATAGAGGAATGGATAGGATAGAGGATAGGATAGGATAGAGGATAGGATAGGATAGGATAGAGAATAGGATAGGATATATGATATTATAGGATAGAGCAAGGATAGGACAGAGGATACGATATTATAGAGAATAGGATAGGATAGCGGAAAGGATAGGATAGAGGATAGGATAGGATAGAGGATAGGATAGGATAGAGGATGGGATAGGATAGAGGATAGGATAGGATAGAGGATAGGATAGGATAGAGGATAGGATAGGATAGAGGATAGGATAGGATAGAGGTTAGGATAGGATACAGGATAGGATAGGATAAAGGATAGGATAGGATAGAGGATAGGATAGGATAGAGGATAGGATAGGATACAGGATAGTATAGGATAGAGGATAGGATAGGATAGAGGATAGGATAGGATAGAGGATAGGATAGGGTAGAGGATAGGATAGCATAGAGGATAGGAGAGGATAGAGGATAGGATAGAGGATAGGATAGGATAGAGGATAGGATAGGATAGAGGATAGGATAGGGGATTGGATAGGATATAGGATAGGATATGAAAGAGGATAGGATAGGATAGAGGATAGGATAGGATAGAGGATGGGATAGGATAGAGGATCGGATAGGGTAGAGGATAGGATAGGATAGAGGATAGGATAGGATAGAGGATAGGATAGGATAAGAGGATAGGATAGGATAGAGGATAGGATAGGAGAAAGGATAGGATAGGATAGAGGATATGATAGGATAGAAGATAGGATAGGATAGAGGATAGGATAGGATAGAGAATAGGATAGGATAGATGATATTATAGGATAGAGGATAGGATAGGATGGAGGATAGGATAGGATAGAGGATAGGATAGGATACAGGATAGGATAGGATAGAGGATAGGCTAGGATAGAGGATAGGATAGGATAGAGGATAGGATAGGTTAGAGGATGGGATAGGATAGAGGATCGGATAGGATAGCGGATAGGATAGGATAGAGTATAGAATAGGATAGATGATAGGATAGGATAGGATAGAGAATAGGATAGGATATATGATATTATAGGATAGAGCAAGGATAGGACAGAGGATACGATATTATAGAGAATAGGATAGGATAGCGGAAAGGATAGGATAGCGGAAAGGATAGGATAGAGGATAGGATAGGATAGAGGATAGGATAGGATAGAGGATGGGATAGGATAGAGGATAGGATAGGATAGAGGATAGGATAGGATAGAGGATAGGATAGGATAGAGGATAGGATAGGATACAGGATAGGATAGGATAGCGGATAGGATAAGATAGAGTATAGAATAGGATAGATGATATTATAGGAAAGAGGATAGGATATGATAGAGGATACGATATTATAGAGGTGAGGATAGGATAGAGGATCGGATAGGATAGAGGATAGGATAGGATAGAGGATAGGATAGGATAAAGGATAGGATAGGATAGAGGATAGGATAGGATAGAGGATAGGATAGGATAGAGGATAGGATAGGATAGAGGATAGCATAGGATACAGGATAGGATAGGATAGAGAATAGGATAGGATATATGATATTATAGGATAGAGCAAGGATAGGACAGAGGATACGATATTATAGAGAATAGGATAGGATAGCGGAAAGGATAGGATAGAGGATAGGATAGGATAGAGGATAGGATAGGATAGAGGATAGGATAGGATACAGGATAGGATAGGATAGCGGATAGAATAAGATAGAGTATAGAATAGGATAGATGATATTATAGGAAAGAGGATAGGATATGATAGATGATACGATATTATAGAGGAGAGGATAGGATAGAGGATCGGATAGGATAGAGGATAGGATAGGATAGAGGATAGGATAGGATAAAGGATAGAATAGGATAGAGGATAGGATAGGATAGAGGATAGGATAGGATAGAGGTTAGGATAGGATAGAGGATAGCATAGGATACAGGATAGGATAGGATAGAGAATAGGATAGGATAGATGATATTATAGGATAGAGGATAGGATAGGATGGAGGATAGGATAGGATAGAGCATAAGGTAGGATAGTGGAAAGGATAGGACAGAGTATAGGAGAGGATAGAGGATAGGATCGGATAGAGGATAGGATAGGATAGAGGATAGGATATGATAGAGTATAGGATATAGGATTGGATAGGATAGAGGATAGGATAGGATAGAGGATGGGATAGGATAGAGGATCGGATAGGGTAGAGGATAGGATAGGATAGAGGATAGGATAGGATAGAGGATAGGATAGGATAAGAGGATAGGATAGGATAGAGGATAGGATAGGAGAAAGGATAGGATAGGATAGAGGATATGATAGGATATATGATATTATAGGATAGAGCAAGGATAGGACAGAGGATACGATATTATAGAGAATAGGATAGGATAGCGGAAAGGATAGGATACAGGATAGGATAGGATAGAGGATAGGCTAGGATAGAGGATAGGATAGGATAGAGGATAGGATAGGTTAGAGGATGGGATAGGATAGAGGATCGGATAGGATAGCGGATAGGATAGGATAGAGTATAGAATAGGATAGATGATAGGATAGGATAGGATAGAGAATAGGATAGGATATATGATATTATAGGATAGAGCAAGGATAGGACAGAGGATACGATATTATAGAGAATAGGATAGGATAGCGGAAAGGATAGGATAGAGGATAGGATAGGATAGAGGATAGGATAGGATAGAGGATGGGATAGGATAGAGGATAGGATAGGATACAGGATAGGATAGGATAGAGGATGGGATAGGATAGAGGATAGGATAGGATAGTGGATAGGATAGGATAGACGATACGATATAGGATTGGATAGGATAGAGAATAGGATACGATAGAGGATAGGATAGGATTGGATAGAGAATAGGATGGGATAGAGGATAGGATAGGATAGAGTATAGAATAGGATAGATGATAGGATAGGATAGGATAGAGAATAGGATAGGATATATGATATTATAGGATAGAGCAAGGATAGGACAGAGGATACGATATTATAGAGAATAGGATAGGATAGCGGAAAGGATAGGATAGAGGATAGGATAGGATAGAGGATAGGATAGGATAGAGGATGGGATAGGATAGAGGATAGGATAGGATAGAGGATAGGATAGGATAGAGGATAGGATAGGATAGAGGATAGGATAGGATACAGGATAGGATAGGATAGCGGATAGGATAAGATAGAGTATAGAATAGGATAGATGATATTATAGGAAAGAGGATAGGATATGATAGAGGATACGATATTATAGAGGTGAGGATAGGATAGAGGATCGGATAGGATAGAGGATAGGATAGGATAGAGGATAGGATAGGATAAAGGATAGGATAGGATAGAGGATAGGATAGGATAGAGGATAGGATAGGATAGAGGATAGGATAGGATAGAGGATAGCATAGGATACAGGATAGGATAGGATAGAGAATAGGATAGGATATATGATATTATAGGATAGAGCAAGGATAGGACAGAGGATACGATATTATAGAGAATAGGATAGGATAGCGGAAAGGATAGGATAGAGGATAGGATAGGATAGAGGATAGGATAGGATAGAGGATAGGATAGGATACAGGATAGGATAGGATAGCGGATAGAATAAGATAGAGTATAGAATAGGATAGATGATATTATAGGAAAGAGGATAGGATATGATAGATGATACGATATTATAGAGGAGAGGATAGGATAGAGGATCGGATAGGATAGAGGATAGGATAGGATAGAGGATAGGATAGGATAAAGGATAGAATAGGATAGAGGATAGGATAGGATAGAGGATAGGATAGGATAGAGGTTAGGATAGGATAGAGGATAGCATAGGATACAGGATAGGATAGGATAGAGAATAGGATAGGATAGATGATATTATAGGATAGAGGATAGGATAGGATGGAGGATAGGATAGGATAGAGCATAAGGTAGGATAGTGGAAAGGATAGGACAGAGTATAGGAGAGGATAGAGGATAGGATCGGATAGAGGATAGGATAGGATAGAGGATAGGATATGATAGAGTATAGGATATAGGATTGGATAGGATAGAGGATAGGATAGGATAGAGGATGGGATAGGATAGAGGATCGGATAGGGTAGAGGATAGGATAGGATAGAGGATAGGATAGGATAGAGGATAGGATAGGATAAGAGGATAGGATAGGATAGAGGATAGGATAGGAGAAAGGATAGGATAGGATAGAGGATATGATAGGATAGAAGATAGGATAGGATAGAGGATAGGATAGGATAGAGAATAGGATAGGATAGATGATATTATAGGATAGAGGATAGGATAGGATGGAGGATAGGATAGGATAGAGGATAGGATAGGATACAGGGTAGGATAGGATAGAGGATAGGCTAGGATAGAGGATAGGATAGGATAGAGGATAGGATAGGTTAGAGGATGGGATAGGATAGAGGATCGGATAGGATAGCGGATAGGATAGGATAGAGTATAGAATAGGATAGATGATAGGATAGGATAGGATAGAGAATAGGATAGGATATATGATATTATAGGATAGAGCAAGGATAGGACAGAGGATACGATATTATAGAGAATAGGATAGGATAGCGGAAAGGATAGGATAGAGGATAGGATAGGATAGAGGATAGGATAGGATAGAGGATGGGATAGGATAGAGGATAGGATAGGATACAGGATAGGATAGGATAGAGGATGGGATAGGATAGAGGATAGGATAGGATAGTGGATAGGATAGGATAGACGATACGATATAGGATTGGATAGGATAGAGAATAGGATACGATAGAGGATAGGATAGGATTGGATAGAGAATAGGATGGGATAGAGGATAGGATAGGATAGAGTATAGGATAGGATAGCTAATACGATAGGATAGAGTATAGAATAGGATAGATGATAGGATAGGATAGGATAGAGAATAGGATAGGATATATGATATTATAGGATAGAGCAAGGATAGGACAGAGGATACGATATTATAGAGAATAGGATAGGATAGCGGAAAGGATAGGATAGAGGATAGGATAGGATAGAGGATAGGATAGGATAGAGGATGGGATAGGATAGAGGATAGGATAGGATAGAGGATAGGATAGGATAGAGGATAGGATAGGATAGAGGATAGGATAGGATAAAGGATAGGATAGGATAGCGGATAGGATACGATAGAGGATAGGATAGGATAGAGGATAGGATAGGATAGAGGATAGCATAGGATACAGGATAGGATAGGATAGAGAATAGGATAGGATATATGATATTATAGGATAGAGCAAGGATAGGACAGAGGATACGATATTATAGAGAATAGGATAGGATAGCGGAAAGGATAGGATAGAGGATAGGATAGGATAGAGGATAGGATAGGATAGAGGATAGGATAGGATAGAGGATAGGATAGGATAGAGGATAGGATAGGATACAGGATAGGATAGGATAGCGGATAGAATAAGATAGAGTATAGAATAGGATAGATGATATTATAGGAAAGAGGATAGGATATGATAGAGGATACGATATTATAGAGGAGAGGATAGGATAGAGGATCGGATAGGATAGAGGATAGGATAGGATAGAGGATAGGATAGGATAAAGGATAGAATAGGATAGAGGATAGGATAGGATAGAGGATAGGATAGGATAGAGGTTAGGATAGGATAGAGGATAGCATAGGATACAGGATAGGATAGGATAGAGAATAGGATAGGATAGATGATATTATAGGATAGAGGATAGGATAGGATGGAGGATAGGATAGGATAGAGCATAAGGTAGGATAGTGGAAAGGATAGGACAGAGTATAGGAGAGGATAGAGGATAGGATCGGATAGAGGATAGGATAGGATAGAGGATAGGATATGATAGAGTATAGGATATAGGATTGGATAGGATAGAGGATAGGATACGATAGAGGATAGGATAGGATAGAGGATAGGATAGGATAGAGGATAGGATAGGATACAGGATAGGATAGGATAGCGGATAGAATAAGATAGAGTATAGAATAGGATAGATGATATTATAGGAAAGAGGATAGGATATGATAGAGGATACGATATTATAGACGAGAGGATAGGATAGAGGATCGGATAGGATAGAGGATAGGATAGGATAGAGGATAGGATAGGATAAAGGATAGGATAGGATAGAGGATAGGATAGGATAGAGGATAGGATAGGATAGAGGTTAGGATAGGATAGAGGATAGCATAGGATACAGGATAGGATAGGATAGAGAATAGGATAGGATAGATGATATTATAGGATAGAGGATAGGATAGGATGGAGGATAGGATAGGATAGAGCATAAGGTAGGATAGTGGAAAGGATAGGACAGAGTATAGGAGAGGATAGAGGATAGGATCGGATAGAGGATAGGATAGGATAGAGGATAGGATATGATAGAGTATAGGATATAGGATTGGATAGGATAGAGGATAGGATACGATAGAGGATAGGATAGTATAGAGGAATGGATAGGATAGAGGATAGGATAGGATAGAGGATAGGATAGGATAGGATAGAGCATAAGAGGATAGGATAGGATAGAGGATAGGATAGGATGGAGTATAGGATAGGATAGAGCATAAGATAGGATAGTGGAAAGGATAGGACAGAGTATAGGATAGGATAGAGGATAGGATCGGATAGAGGATAGGATAGGATAGAGGATAGGATACGATAGATGATAGGATAGGATAGGATAGAGAATAGGATAGAATATATGACATTATAGGATAGAGCAAGGATAGGACAGAGGATAGGATGGGATAGAGGATAGGCTAGGAGAGAGGATAGGATAGGATAGAGGATAGGATAGGATAGAGGATGGGATAGGATAGAGGATCGGATAGGATAGAGGATAGGATAGGATAGAGGATAGGATAGGATAGAGGATAGGATAGGATAAGAGGATAGGATAGGATAGAGGATAGGATAGGAGAAATGATAGGATAGGATAGAGGATATGATAGGATAGAAGATAGGATAGGATAGAGGATAGGATAGGATAGAGAATAGGATAGGATAGATGATATTATAGGATAGAGAATAGGATAGGATGGAGGATAGGAAAGGATAGAGGATAGGATAGGATACAGGATAGGATAGGATAGAGGATAGGATAGGATAGAGGATAGGATAGGATACAGGATAGGATAGGATAGAGGATAGGATAGGATAGAGGATAGGATAGGATAGAGGATAGGATAGGATACAGGATAGGATAGGATAGCGGATAGGATAAGATAGAGTATAGAATAGGATAGATGAGATTATAGGAAAGAGGATAGGATATGATAGAGGATACGATATTATAGAGGAGAGGATAGGATAGAGGATAGGATATGAAAGAGGATAGGATAGGATAGCGGATAGGATAGGATAGAGTATAGAATAGGATAGATGATAGGATAGGATAGGATAGGATAGAGAATAGGATAGGATAGAGGATGGGATAGGATAGAGGATAGGATAGGATAGAGGATAGGATAGGGTAGAGGATAGGATAGGATAGAGAATAGAATAGGATAGATGATAGGATAGGATAGGATAGAGAATAGGATAGGATAGCGGATAGGATAGGATAGAGTATAGAATAGGATAGATGATAGGATAGGATAGGATAGAGAATAGGATAGGATAGAGGATGGGATAGGATAGAGGATAGGATAGGATAGAGGATAGGATAGGGTAGAGGATAGGATAGGATAGAGAATAGAATAGGATAGATGATAGGATAGGATAGGATAGAGAATAGGATAGGATATATGATATTATAGGATAGAGCAAGGATAGGACAGAGGATACGATATTATAGAGAATAGGATAGGATAGCGGAAAGGATAGGATAGAGGATAGGATAGGATAGAGGATAGGATAGGATAGAGGATGGGATAGGATAGAGGATAGGATAGGATAGAGGATAGGATAGGATAGAGGATAGGATAGGATAGAGGATAGGATAGGATACAGGATAGGATAGGATAGCGGATAGGATAAGATAGAGTATAGAATAGGATAGATGATATTATGGGAAAGAGGATAGGATATGATAGAGTATACGATATTATAGAGGAGAGGATAGGATAGAGGATCGGATAGGATAGAGGATAGGATAGGATAGAGGATAGGATAGGATAAAGGATAGGATAGGATAGAGGATAGGATAGGATAGAGGATAGGATAGGATAGAGGATAGGATAGGATAGAGGATAGGATAGGATAGAGGATAGCATAGGATACAGGATAGGATAGGATAGAGAATAGGATAGGATAGATGATATTATAGGATAGAGGATAGGATAGGATGGAGGATAGGATAGGATAGAGCATAAGGTAGGATAGTGGAAAGGATAGGACAGAGTATAGGATAGGATAGAGGATAGGATCGGATAGAGGATAGGATAGGATAGAGGATAGGATAGGGTAGAGGATAGGATAGGATAGAGGATAGGATAGGATAGAGGATAAGATATGATAGAGCATAGGATATAGGATTGGATAGGATAGAGGATAGGATACGATAGAGGATAGGATACGATAGATGATAGGATAGGATAGGATAGAGCATAAGAGGATAGGATAGGATAGAGGATAGGATAGGATGGAGGATAGGATAGGATAGAGCATAAGATAGGATAGTGGAAAGGATAGGACAGAGTATAGGATAGGATAGAGGATAGGATCGGATAGAGGATAGGATAGGATAGAGGATAGGATACGATAGATGATAGGATAGGATAGGATAGAGAATAGGATAGAATATATGACATTATAGGATAGAGCAAGGATAGGACAGAGGATAGGATGGGATAGAGGATAGGCTAGGAGAGAGGATAGGATAGGATAGAGGATAGGACAGGATAGAGGATGGGATAGGATAGAGGATCGGATAGGATAGAGGATAGGATAGGATAGAGGATAGGATAGGATAGAGGATAGGATAGGATAAGAGGATAGGATAGGATAGAGGATAGGATAGGAGAAATGATAGGATAGGATAGAGGATATGATAGGATAGAAGATAGGATAGGATAGAGGATAGGATAGGATAGAGAATAGGATAGGATAGATGATATTATAGGATAGAGAATAGGATAGGATGGAGGATAGGAAAGGATAGAGGATAGGATAGGATACAGGATAGGATAGGATAGAGGATAGGATAGGATAGAGGATAGGATAGGATACAGGATAGGATAGGATATAGGATAGTATGGGATAGAGGATAGGATAGGATAGAGGATAGGATAGGATAGAGGATAGGATAGGGTAGAGGATAGGATAGGATAGAGGATAGGATAGGATAGAGGACAGGATAGAGGATAGGAGAGGATAGAGGATAGGATAGGATAGAGGATAGGATAGGGGATTGGATAGGATATAGGATAGGATATGAAAGAGGATAGGATAGGATAGCGGATAGGATAGGATAGAGTATAGAATAGGATAGATGATAGGATAGGATAGGATAGAGAATAGGATAGGATATATGATATTATAGGATAGAGCAAGGATAGGACAGAGGATACGATATTATAGAGAATAGGATAGGATAGAGGATAGGATAGGATAGAGGATAGGATAGGATAGAGGATAGGATAGGATAGAGGATAGGATAGGATACAGGATAGGATAGGATAGCGGATAGGATAAGATAGAGGATAGGATAGGATAGAGGATAGGATAGGATAGAGGATAGGATAGGATAGAGGATAGGATAGGATACAGGATAGGATAGGATAGAGGATAGGATAGGATAGAGGATAGGATAGGATAGAGGATAGGATAGGATAGAGGATAGCATAGGATACAGGATAGGATAGGATAGTGGATAGGATAGGATAGAGGATACGATATAGGATTGGATAGGATAGAGAATAGGATACGATAGAGGATAGGATAGGATAGAGGATAGGATAGGATAGAGGATAGGATAGGATAGAGGATAGGATAGGATAGAGGATAGGATAGGATAGAGGATAGCATAGGATAGAGTATAGAATAGGATAGATGATAGGATAGGATAGGATAGAGAATAGGATAGGATATATGATATTATAGGCTAGAGCAAGGATAGGACAGAGGATAGGATATTATAGAGAATAGGATAGGATAGCGGAAAGGATAGGATAGAGGATAGGATAGGATAGAGGATAGGATAGGAGAAAGGATTGGATAGGATATAGGATATGATAGGATAGAAGATAGGATAGGATAGAGGATAGGATAGGATAGAGAATAGGATAGGATAGATGATATTATAGGATAGAGGATAGGATAGGATGGAGGATAGGATAGGATAGAGCATAAGGTAGGATAGTGGAAAGGATAGGACAGAGTATAGGATAGGATAGAGGATAGGATCGGATAGAGGATAGGATAGGATAGAGGATAGGATATGATAGAGTATAGGATATAGGATTGGATAGGATAGAGGATAGGATACGATAGAGGATAGGATAGTATAGAGGAATGGATAGGATAGAGGATAGGATAGGATAGAGGATAGGATAGGATAGGATAGAGGATAGGATAGGATAGGATAGAGGATAGGATAGGATAAGAGGATAGGATAGGATAGAGGATAGGATAGGATAGAGGATAGGATAGGATAGAGGATAGGATAGGGGATTGGATAGGATATAGGATAGGATATGATAGAGGATAGGATAGGATAGCGGATAGGATAGGATAGAGTATAGAATAGGATAGATGATAGGGTAGGATAGGATAGAGAATAGGATAGGATATATGATATTATAGGATAGAGCAAGGATAGGACAGAGGATACGATATTATAGAGAATAGGATAGGATAGCGGAAAGGATAGGATAGAGGATAAGATATGATAGAGGATCGGATAGGATAGAGGATAGGATAGGATAGAGGATAGGATAGGATAGAGGATAGGATAGGATAAGAGGATAGGATAGGATAGAGGATAGGATAGGAGAAAGGATTGGATAGGATAGAGGATATGATAGGATAGAAGATAGGATAGGATAGAGGATAGGATAGGATAGAGAATAGGATAGGATAGATGATATTATAGGATAGAGGATAGGATAGGATGGAGGATAGGATTGGATAGAGCATAAGATAGGATAGTGGAAAGGATAGGACAGAGTATAGGATAGGATAGAGGATAGGATCGGATAAAGGATAGGATAGGATAGAGGATAAGATACGATAGAGCATAGGATATAGGATTGGATAGGATAGAGGATAGGATACGATAGATGATAGGATAGAATAGGATAGAGAATAGGATAGAATATATGACATTATAGGATAGAGCAAGGATGGGACAGAGGATACGATATTATAGAGGATAGGATAGGATAGCGGAAAGGATAGGATAGAGGATAGGATAGGATAGAGGATAGGATAGGATAGAGGATAGGATAGGATACAGGATAGGATAGGATAGAGGGTGGGCTAGGATAGAGGATAGGATAGGATAGAGGATAGGATAGGATAGAGGATGGGATAGGATAGAGGATCGGATAGGATAGAGGATAGGATAGGATAGAGGATAGGATAGGATAGAGGATAGGATAGGATACAGGATAGGATAGGATACAGGATAGTATAGGATAGAGGATAGGATAGGATAGAGGATAGGATAGGGTAGAGGATAGGATAGGATAGAGGATAGGATAGGATAGAGGATAGGATAGAGGATAGGATAGGATAGAGGATAGGATAGGATAGAGGATAGGATAGGGGATTGGATAGGATATAGGATAGGGTATGATAGAGGATAGGATAGGATAGCGGATAGGATAGGATAGAGTATAGAGTAGGATAGATGATAGGATAGGATAGGATAGAGAATAGGATAGGATAGAGGATGGGATAGGATAGAGGATAGGATAGGATAGAGGATAGGATAGGGTAGAGGATAGGATAGGATAGAGAATAGAATAGGATAGATGATAGGATAGGATAGGATAGAGAATAGGATAGGATAGCGGATAGGATAGGATAGAGTATAGAATAGGATAGATGATAGGATAGGATAGGATAGAGAATAGGATAGGATAGAGGATGGGATAGGATAGAGGATAGGATAGGATAGAGGATAGGATAGGGTAGAGGATAGGATAGGATAGAGAATAGAATAGGATAGATGATAGGATAGGATAGGATAGAGAATAGGATAGGATATATGATATTATAGGATAGAGCAAGGATAGGACAGAGGATACGATATTATAGAGAATAGGATAGGATAGCGGAAAGGATAGGATAGAGGATAGGATAGGATAGAGGATAGGATAGGATAGAGGATGGGATAGGATAGAGGATAGGATAGGATAGAGGATAGGATAGGATAGAGGATAGGATAGGATAGAGGATAGGATAGGATACAGGATAGGATAGGATAGCGGATAGGATAAGATAGAGTATAGAATAGGATAGATGATATTATGGGAAAGAGGATAGGATATGATAGAGTATACGATATTATAGAGGAGAGGATAGGATAGAGGATCGGATAGGATAGAGGATAGGATAGGATAGAGGATAGGATAGGATAAAGGATAGGATAGGATAGAGGATAGGATAGGATAGAGGATAGGATAGGATAGAGGATAGCATAGGATACAGGATAGGATAGGATGGAGAATAGGATAGGATAGAGGATAGGATAGGATAGAGGATAGGATAGGATAGAGGATGGGATAGGATAGAGGATCGGATAGGATAGAGGATAGGATAGGATAGAGGATAGGATAGGATAGAGGATAGGATAGGATACAGGATAGGATAGGATACAGGATAGTATAGGATAGAGGATAGGATAGGATAGAGGATAGGATAGGGTAGAGGATAGGATAGGATAGAGGATAGGATAGGATAGAGGATAGGATAGAGGATAGGATAGGATAGAGGATAGGATAGGATAGAGGATAGGATAGGGGATTGGATAGGATATAGGATAGGGTATGATAGAGGATAGGATAGGCTTGCGGATAGGATAGGATAGAGTATAGAATAGGATAGATGATAGGATAGGATAGGATAGAGAATAGGATAGGATATATGATATTATAGGATAGAGCATAAGGTAGGATAGTGGAAAGGATAGGACAGAGTATAGGATAGGATAGAGGATAGGATCGGATAGAGGATAGGATAGGATAGAGGATAGGATATGATAGAGTATAGGATATAGGATTGGATAGGATAGAGGATAGGATACGATAGAGGATAGGATAGTATAGAGGAATGGATAGGATAGAGGATAGGATAGAGGATAGGATAGGATAGAGGATAGGATAGGATAGGATAGAGGATAGGATAGGATAAGAGGATAGGATAGGATAGAGGATAGGATAGGATAGAGGATAGGATAGGATAGATGATAGGATAGGATGGAGGATAGGATAGGATAGAGCATAAGATAGGATAGTGGAAAGGATAGGACAGTGTATAGGATAGGATAGAGGATAGGATCGGATAAAGGATAGGATAGGATAGAGGATAAGATATGATAGAGCATAGGATATAGGATTGGATAGGATAGAGGATAGGATACGATAGAGGATAGGATACGATAGAGGATAGGATACGATAGATGATAGGATAGAATAGGATAGAGAATAGGATAGAATATATGACATTATAGGATAGAGCAAGGATAGGACAGAGGATACGATATTATAGAGGATAGGATAGGATAGCGGAAAGGATAGGATAGAGGATAGGATAGGATAGAGGATAGGATAGGATAGAGGATAGGATAGGATACAGGATAGGATAGGATAGAGGATAGGCTAGGATAGAGGATAGGATAGGATACAGGATAGGATAGGATAGAGGATAGGCTAGGATAGAGGATAGGATAGGATAGAGGATAGGATAGGATAGAGGATGGGATAGGATAGAGGATCGGATAGGATAGAGGATAGGATAGGATAGAGGATAGGATAGGATAGAGGATAGGATAGGATACAGGATAGGATAGGATACAGGATAGTATAGGATAGAGGATGGGATAGGATAGAGGATCGGATAGGATAGAGGATAGGATAGGATAGAGGATAGGATAGGATAGAGGATAGGATAGGATACAGGATAGGATAGGATACAGGATAGTATAGGATAGAGGATAGGATAGGATAGAGGATAGGATAGGATAGAGGATAGGATAGGGTAGAGGATAGGATAGGATAGAGAATAGAATAGGATAGATGATAGGATAGGATAGGATAGAGAATAGGATAGGATATATGATATTATAGGATAGAGCAAGGATAGGACAGAGGATACGATATTATAGAGAATAGGATAGGATAGCGGAAAGGATAGGATAGAGGATAGGATAGGATAGAGGATAGGATAGGATAGAGGATAGGCTAGGATAGAGGATAGGATAGGATACAGGATAGGATAGGATAGAGGATAGGCTAGGATAGAGGATAGGATAGGATAGAGGATAGGATAGGATAGAGGATAGGATAGAGGATAGGATAGGATAGAGGATAGGATAGGATAGAGGATAGGATCGGATAGAGGATAGGATAGGATAGAGGATAGGATATGATAGAGTATAGGATATAGGATTGGATAGGATAGAGGATAGGATACGATAGAGGATAGGATAGTATAGAGGAATGGATAGGATAGAGGATAGGATAGAGGATAGGATAGGATAGAGGATAGGATAGGATAGGATAGAGGATAGGATAGGATAAGAGGATAGGATAGGATAGAGGATAGGATAGAGGATAGGATAGGATAGAGGATAGGATAGGATAGAGGATAGGATAGGGGATTGGATAGGATATAGGATAGGATATGAAAGAGGATAGGATAGGATAGCGGATAGGATAGGATAGAGTATAGAATAGGATAGATGATAGGATAGGATAGGATAGAGAATAGGATAGGATAGAGGATGGGATAGGATAGAGGATAGGATAGGATAGAGGATAGGATAGGGTAGAGGATAGGATAGGATAGAGAATAGAATAGGATAGATGATAGGATAGGATAGGATAGAGAATAGGATAGGATAGCGCATAGGATAGGATAGAGTATAGAATAGGATAGATGATAGGATAGGATAGGATAGAGAATAGGATAGGATAGAGGATGGGATAGGATAGAGGATAGGATAGGATAGAGGATAGGATAGGGTAGAGGATAGGATAGGATAGAGAATAGAATAGGATAGATGATAGGATAGGATAGGATAGAGAATAGGATAGGATATATGATATTATAGGATAGAGCAAGGATAGGACAGAGGATACGATATTATAGAGAATAGGATAGGATAGCGGAAAGGATAGGATAGAGGATAGGATAGGATAGAGGATAGGATAGGATAGAGGATGGGATAGGATAGAGGATAGGATAGGATAGAGGATAGGATAGGATAGAGGATAGGATAGGATAGAGGATAGGATAGGATACAGGATAGGATAGGATAGCGGATAGGATAAGATAGAGTATAGAATAGGATAGATGATATTATGGGAAAGAGGATAGGATATGATAGAGTATACGATATTATAGAGGAGAGGATAGGATAGAGGATCGGATAGGATAGAGGATAGGATAGGATAGAGGATAGGATAGGATAAAGGATAGGATAGGATAGAGGATAGGATAGGATAGAGGATAGGATAGGATAGAGGATAGGATAGGATAGAGGATAGCATAGGATACAGGATAGGATAGGATAGAGAATAGGATAGGATAGAGGATAGGATAGGATAGAGGATAGGATAGGATAGAGGATGGGATAGGATAGAGGATCGGATAGGATAGAGGATAGGATAGGATAGAGGATAGGATAGGATAGAGGATAGGATAGGATACAGGAAAGGATAGGATACAGGATAGTATAGGATAGAGGATAGGATAGGATAGAGGATAGGATAGGATAAGAGGATAGGATAGGATAGAGGATAGGATAGGAGAAAGGATAGGATAGAATAGAGGATATGATAGGATAGAAGATACGATAGGATAGAGGATAGGATAGGATAGAGAATAGGATAGGATAGATGATATTATAGGATAGAGGATAGGATAGGATGGAGGATAGGATAGGATAGAGGATAGGATAGGATACAGGATAGGATAGGATAGAGGATAGGCTAGGATAGAGGATAGGATAGGATAGAGGATAGGATAGGATAGAGGATAGGATAGGATAGAGGATAGGATAGGATGGAGGATAGGATAGGATAGAGCATAAGATAGGATAGTGGAAAGGATAGGACAGAGTATAGGATAGGATAGAGGATAGGATCGGATAAAGGATAGGATAGGATAGAGGATAAGATATGATAGAGCATAGGATATAGGATTGGATAGGATAGAGGATAGGATACGATAGAGGATAGGATACGATAGAGGATAGGATACGATAGATGATAGGATAGAATAGGATAGAGAATAGGATAGAATATATGACATTATTGGATAGAGCAAGGATAGGACAGAGGATACGATATTATAGAGGATAGGATAGGATAGCGGAAAGGATAGGATAGAGGATAGGATAGGATAGAGGATAGGATAGGATAGAGGATAGGATAGGATACAGGATAGGATAGGATAGAGGATAGGCTAGGATAGAGGATAGGATAGGATACAGGATAGGATAGGATAGAGGATAGGCTAGGATAGAGGATAGGATAGGATAGAGAATAGAATAGGATAGATGATAGGATAGGATACAGGATAGGATAGGATACAGGATAGTATAGGATAGAGGATGGGATAGGATAGAGGATCGGATAGGATAGAGGATAGGATAGGATAGAGGATAGGATAGGATAGAGGATAGGATAGGATACAGGATAGGATAGGATACAGGATAGTATAGGATAGAGGATAGGATAGGATAGAGGATAGGATAGGATAGAGGATAGGATAGGGTAGAGGATAGGATAGGATAGAGAATAGAATAGGATAGATGATAGGATAGGATAGGATAGAGAATAGGATAGGATATATGATATTATAGGATAGAGCAAGGATAGGACAGAGGATACGATATTATAGAGAATAGGATAGGATAGCGGAAAGGATAGGATAGAGGATAGGATAGGATAGAGGATAGGATAGGATAGAGGATAGGCTAGGATAGAGGATAGGATAGGATACAGGATAGGATAGGATAGAGGATAGGCTAGGATAGAGGATAGGATAGGATAGAGGATAGGATAGGATAGAGGATAGGATAGAGGATAGGATAGGATAGAGGATAGGATAGGATAGAGGATAGGATAGGGGATTGGATAGGATATAGGATAGGATATGAAAGAGGATAGGATAGGATAGCGGATAGGATAGGATAGAGTATAGAATAGGATAGATGATAGGATAGGATAGGATAGAGAATAGGATAGGATAGAGGATGGGATAGGATAGAGGATAGGATAGGATAGAGGATAGGATAGGATAGAGGATAGGATAGGATAGAGGATAGGATAGGATAGAGGATAGGATAGGATACAGGATAGGATAGGATAGCGGATAGGATAAGATAGAGTATAGAATAGGATAGATGATAGGATAGGATAGGATAGAGAATAGGATAGGATAGAGGATGGGATAGGATAGAGGATAGGATAGGATAGAGGATAGGATAGGGTAGAGGATAGGATAGGATAGAGAATAGAATAGGATAGATGATAGGATAGGATAGGATAGAGAATAGGATAGGATAGCGGATAGGATAGGATAGAGTATAGAATAGGATAGATGATAGGATAGGATGATAGAGGATAGGCTAGGATAAAGGATAGGATAGGATAGAGAATAGGATAGGATAGAGGATGGGATAGGATAGAGGATAGGATAGGATAGAGGATAGGATAGGGTAGAGGATAGGATAGGATAGAGAATAGAATAGGATAAATGATAGGATAGGATAGGATAGAGAATAGGATAGGATATATGATATTATAGGATAGAGCAAGGATAGGACAGAGGATACGATATTATAGAGAATAGGATAGGATAGCGGAAAGGATAGGATAGAGGATAGGATAGGATAGAGGATAGGATAGGATAGAGGATGGGATAGGATAGAGGATAGGATAGGATAGAGGATAGGATAGGATAGAGGATAGGATAGGATAGAGGATAGGATAGGATAGAGGTTAGGATAGGATAGAGGATAGCATAGGATACAGGATAGGATAGGATAGAGAATAGGATAGGATAGATGATATTATAGGATAGAGGATAGGATAGGATGGAGGATAGGATAGGATAGAGCATAAGGTAGGATAGTGGAAAGGATAGGACAGAGTATAGGAGAGGATAGAGGATAGGATCGGATAGAGGATAGGATAGGATAGAGGATAGGATATGCTAGAGTATAGGATATAGGATTGGATAGGATAGAGGATAGGATACGATAGAGGATAGGATAGTATAGAGGAATGGATAGGATAGAGGATAGGATAGGATAGAGGATAGGATAGGATAGGATAGAGCATAAGAGGATAGGATAGGATAGAGGATAGGATAGGATGGAGGATAGGATAGGATAGAGCATAAGATAGGATAGTGGAAAGGATAGGACAGAGTATAGGATAGGATAGAGGATAGGATCGGATAGAGGATAGGATAGGATAGAGGATAGGATACGATAGATGATAGGATAGGATAGGATAGAGAATAGGATAGAATATATGACATTATAGGATAGAGCAAGGATAGGACAGAGGATAGGATGGGATAGAGGATAGGCTAGGAGAGAGGATAGGATAGGATAGAGGATAGGATAGGATAGAGGATGGGATAGGATAGAGGATCGGATAGGATAGAGGATAGGATAGGATAGAGGATAGGATAGGATAGAGGATAGGATAGGATAAGAGGATAGGATAGGATAGAGGATAGGATAGGAGAAATGATAGGATAGGATAGAGGATATGATAGGATAGAAGATAGGATAGGATAGAGGATAGGATAGGATAGGGAATAGGATAGGATAGATGATATTATAGGATAGAGAATAGGATAGGATGGAGGATAGGAAAGGATAGAGGATAGGATAGGATACAGGATAGGATAGGATAGAGGATAGGATAGGATAGAGGATAGGATAGGATACAGGATAGGATAGGATATAGGATAGTATGGGATAGAGGATAGGATAGGATAGAGGATAGGATAGGATAGAGGATAGGATAGGGTAGAGGATAGGATAGGATAGAGGATAGGATAAGATAGAGGATAGGATAGAGGATAGGAGAGGATAGAGGATAGGATAGGATAGAGGATAGGATAGGGGATTGGATAGGATATAGGATAGGATATGAAAGAGGATAGGATAGGATAGCGGATAGGATAGGATAGAGTATAGAATAGGATAGATGATAGGATAGGATAGGATAGAGAATAGGATAGGATATATGATATTATAGGATAGAGCAAGGATAGGACAGAGGATACGATATTATAGAGAATAGGATAGGATAGAGGATAGGATAGGATAGAGGATAGGATAGGATAGAGGATAGGATAGGATACAGGATAGGATAGGATAGCGGATAGGATAAGATAGAGGATAGGATAGGATAGAGGATAGGATAGGATAGAGGATAGGATAGGATACAGGATAGGATAGGATAGCGGATAGGATAAGATAGAGTATAGAATAGGATAGATGATATTATAGGAAAGAGGATAGGATATGATAGAGGATACGATATTATAGAGGAGAGGATAGGATAGAGGATAGGATAGGATAGAGGATAGGATAGGATAAAGGATAGGATAGGATAGAGGATAGGATAGGATAGAGGATAGGATAGGATAGAGGATAGGATAGGATAGAGGATAGCATAGGATACAGGATAGGATAGGATAGTGGATAGGATAGGATAGAGGATACGATATAGGATTGGATAGGATAGAGAATAGGATACGATAGAGGATAGTATAGGATAGAGGATAGGATAGGATAGAGGATAGGATAGGATAGAGGATAGGATAGGATAGAGGATAGGATAGGATAGAGGATAGCATAGGATAGAGTATAGAATAGGATAGATGATAGGATAGGATAGGATAGAGAATAGGATAGGATATATGATATTATAGGATAGAGCAAGGATAGGACAGAGGATAGGATATTATAGAGAATAGGATAGGATAGCGGAAAGGATAGGATAGAGGATAGGATAGGATAGAGGATAGGATAGGAGAAAGGATTGGATAGGATATAGGATATGATAGGATAGAAGATAGGATAGGATAGAGGATAGGATAGGATAGAGAATAGGATAGGATAGATGATATTATAGGATAGAGGATAGGATAGGATGGAGGATAGGATAGGATAGAGCATAAGGTAGGATAGTGGAAAGGATAGGACAGAGTATAGGATAGGATAGAGGATAGGATCGGATAGAGGATAGGATAGGATAGAGGATAGGATATGATAGAGTATAGGATATAGGATTGGATAGGATAGAGGATAGGATACGATAGAGGATAGGATAGTATAGAGGAATGGATAGGATAGAGGATAGGATAGGATAGAGGATAGGATAGGATAGGATAGAGGATAGGATAGGATAGGATAGAGGATAGGATAGGATAAGAGGATAGGATAGGATAGAGGATAGGATAGGATAGAGGATAGGATAGGATAGAGGATAGGATAGGGGATTGGATAGGATATAGGATAGGATATGATAGAGGATAGGATAGGATAGCGGATAGGATAGGATAGAGTATAGAATAGGATAGATGATAGGATAGGATAGGATAGAGAATAGGATAGGATATATGATATTATAGGATAGAGCAAGGATAGGACAGAGGATACGATATTATAGAGAATAGGATAGGATAGCGGAAAGGATAGGATAGAGGATAGGATAGGATAGAGGATAGGATAGGATAGAGGATGGGATAGGATAGAGGATAGGATAGGATAGAGGATAGGATAGGATAGAGGATAGGATAGGATAGAGGATAGTATAGGATAGAGGATAGGATAGGATAGAGGATAGGATAGGATAGGATAGAGGATAGGATAGGATAAGAGGATAGGATAGGATAAAGGATAGGATAGTATAGAGGATAGGATAGGATAGAGGATAGGATAGGATGGAGGATAGGATAGGATAGAGCATAAGATAGGATAGTGGAAAGGATAGGACAGAGTATAGGATAGGATAGAGGATAGGATCGGATAAAGGATAGGATAGGATAGAGGATAAGATATGATAGAGGATCGGATAGGATAGAGGATAGGATAGGATAGAGGATAGGATAGGATAGAGGATAGGATAGGATAAGAGGATAGGATAGGATAGAGGATAGGATAGGAGAAAGGATTGGATAGGATAGAGGATATGATAGGATAGAAGATAGGATAGGATAGAGGATAGGATAGGATAGAGAATAGGATAGGATAGATGATATTATAGGATAGAGGATAGGATAGGATGGAGGATAGGATAGGATAGAGCATAAGATAGGATAGTGGAAAGGATAGGACAGAGTATAGGATAGGATAGAGGATAGGATCGGATAAAGGATAGGATAGGATAGAGGATAGGATAGGATAGGATAGAGGATAGGATAGGATAGAGGATAGGATAGGATAGAGGATAATATAGGATAGAGGATAGGATAGGATAGAGGATGGGATAGGATAGAGGATAATATAGGATAGAGGATAGGATATAGGATTTAATAGGATAGAGGATAGGATACGATAGAGGATAGGATAGGATAGAGGATAGGATATAGGATAGGATAGGATAGAGGATAGGATAGGATAGAGGATAGGATAGGATAGAGGATGGGATAGGATAGAGGATAGGATAGGATAGAGGATAGGATTGGATAGAGGATAGGATAGGATAGAGGATAGGATAGGATAGAGGATAGGATAGGATAGAGGATAGGATAGGATAGAGGATAGGATAATATAGAGGATGGGATAGGATAGAGGATAATATAGGATAGAGGATAGGATAGGATGGAGGATAGGATACGATAGAGGATAGGATAGGATAGAGGATATGATACGATAGAGGATAGGATAGGATAGAGGATACGATATAGGATTTAATACTATAGAGTATAGGATACGATAGAGGATAGGATACGATAGAGGATAGGATAGGATAGAGGATACGATATAGGATTTAATAGGATAGAGGATAGGATAGGATAGATGATAGGATAGGATAGAGGATCCGATATAGGATTTAATAGGATAGAGGATAGGATACGATAAAGGATAGGATAGGATAGAGGATAGGATAGGATAGAGAATAGGATATAGGATTGGATAGGATAGCGGATAGGATACGATAGAGGATTGGATAGGATAGGGGATAGGATACGATAGAGGATAGGATAGGATAGAGAATAGGATATAGGATTTAATAGGATAGAGGATAGGATACGATAAAGGATAGGATAGGATAGAGGATAGGATAGGATAGAGGATGGGATAGGATAGAGGATAATATAGGATAGAGGATAGGATAGGATAGAGGATGGGATAGGATAGAGGATAATATAGGATAGAGGATAGGATATAGGATTTAATAGGATAGAGGATAGGATACGATAAAGGATAGGATAGGATAGAGGATAGGATATAGGATAGGATAGGATAGAGGATAGGATAGGATAGAGGATATGATAGGATAGAGGATGGGATAGGATAGAGGATAGGATAGGATAGAGGATAGGATAGGATAGAGGATAGGATAGGATAGAGGATAGGATAGGATAGAGGATAGGATAGGATAGAGGATAGGATAGGATAGAGGATACGATATAGGATTTAATAGGATAGAGGATAGGATACGATAGAGGATACGATAGGATAGAGGATAGGATAGGATAGAGAATAGGATAGGATAGAGGAAAGGATAGGATAGAGGATAGGATAGGATAGAGGATAGGATAGGATAGAGGATGGGATAGGATAGAGGATAATATAGGATAGAGGATAGGATAGGATAGAGGATATGATACGATAAAGGATAGGATAGGATAGAGGATACGATATAGGATTTAATAGGATAGAGTATAGGATACGATAGAGGATAGGATACGATAGAGGATAGGATGTGATAGAGGATAGGATAGGATAGAGGATAGGATAGGATAGAGGATAGGATAGGATAGAGGATAGGATAGGATAGAGGATGGGATAGGATAGAGGATAATATAGGATAGAGGATAGGATAGGATAGAGGATATGATACGATAAAGGATAGGATAGGATAGAGGATACGATATAGGATTTAATAGGATAGAGTATAGGATACGATAGAGGATAGGATACGATAGAGGATAGGATGTGATAGAGGATAGGATAGGATAGAGGATAGGATAGGATAGAGGATAGGATAGGATAGAGGATAGGATAGGATAGAGGATAGGATACGATAGAGGATAGGATAGGATAGAGGATCCAATATAGGATTTAATAGGATAGAGGATAGGATAGGATAGAGGATCCGATATAGGATTTAATAGGATAGAGGATAGGATACGATAAAGGATAGGATAGGATAGAGGATAGGATAGGATAGAGAATAGGATATAGGATTGGATAGGATAGCGGATAGGATAGGATAGAGGATAGGATAGGATAGAGAATAGGATATAGGATTGGATAGGATAGCGGATAGGATAGGATAGAGGATTGGATAGGATAGGGGATAGGATACGATAGAGGATAGGATAGGATAGAGAATAGGATATAGGATTGGATAGGATAGAGGATAGAATAGGATAGAGGATAGGATAGGATAGAGGATAGGATATGATACAGGATAGGATAGGATAGAGGATAGGATAGGATAGAGGATAGGATAGGATACAGGATAGGATAGGATAGAGGATAGGACATGATAGAGGATAGGATAGGATAGAGGATAGGATAGGATAGAGAATAGGATGGGATAGAGGATAGGATAGGATAGAGGATAGGATAGGATAGAGGATAGGATAGGATAGGATAGAGGATGGGATAGGATAGAGGATAGGATAGGACAGAGGATAGGATAGGATAGAGGATAGGATAGGATAGAGGATAGGATAGGATAGAGGATAGGATAGGATAGAGGATAGGATAGGATAGAGGATAGGACAGGATAGAGAATAGGATAGGTTAGAGGAAAGTATAGGATAGAGGATAGGATAGGATAGAGGATAGGATAGGATAGAGGATGGGATAGGATAGAGGATAATATAGGATAGAGGATAGGATAGGATAGAGGATAGGATAGGATAGAGAATAGGATAGGATAGAGGATAGGATAGGATAGAGGATAGGATAGGATAGAGGATAGGATAGGATAGAGGATAGGATAGGATAGAGGATGGGATAGGATAGAGGATAGGATAGGATAGAGGATAGGATAGGATAGAGGATAGGATAGGATAGAGGATAGGATAGGATAGAGGATAGGATAGGATAGAGGATAGGATAGGATAGAGGATAGGATAGGATAGAGGATAGGATAGGATAGAGGATAGGATAGGATAGAGGATAGGATAGGATAGAGGATAGGATAGGATAGAGGATACGATATAGGATTTTATAGGATAGAGGATAGGATACGATAGAGGATACGATAGGATAGAGGATAGGATAGGATAGAGAATAGGATAGGATAGAGGAAAGGATAGGATAGAGGATAGGATAGGATAGAGGATAGGATAGGATAGAGGATGGGATAGGATAGAGGATAATATAGGATAGAGGATAGGATAGGATAGAGGATGGGATAGGATAGAGGATAATATAGGATAGAGGATAGGATAGGATAGAGGATAGGATAGGATAGAGGATAGGATAGGATAGAGGATAGGATACGATAGAGGATAGGATAGGATAGAGGATACGATATAGGATTTAATAGGATAGAGGATAGGATACGATAGAGGATAGGATAGGATAGAGGATAGGATAGGATAGAGAATAGGATATAGGATTGGATAGGATAGCGGATAGGATAGGATAGAGGATAGGATAGGTTAGAGGATAGGATAGGATAGAGGATAGGATAGGATAGAGGATAGGATAGGATAGAGGATACGATATAGGATTTAATAGGATAGAGGATAGGATACGATAAAGGATAGGATAGGATAGAGGATAGGATATAGGATTGGATAGGATAGCGGATAGGATAGGATAGGGGATTGGATAGGATAGAGAATAGGATATAGGAATTGGGGATAGGAAGGATAGAATAGGATAGAGGATAGGATAGGATAGAGGATAGGCTATGATACAGGATAGGATAGGATAGAGGATAGGATAGGATAGAGGATAGGATAGGATACAGGATAGGATAGGATAGAGGATAGGATATGATAGAGGATAGGATAGGATAGAGGATAGGATAGGATAGAGAATAGGATAGGATAGAGGATAGGATAGGATAGAGGATAGGATAGGATAGAGGATAGGATAGGATAGAGGATGGGAAAGGATAGAGGATAGGATACGATAGAGGATAAGGATAGGATAGAGGATAGGATAGGATAGAGGATAGGATATGATAGAGGATACGATATAGGATTTAATAGGATAGAGGATAGGATAGGATAGAGGATAGGATAGGATAGAGGATAGGATAGGATAGAGGATGGGATAGGATAGAGGATAATATAGGATAGAGGATAGGATAGGATGGAGGATAGGATACGATAGAGGATAGGATAGGATAGAGGATATGATACGATAGAGGATAGGATAGGATAGAGGATACGATATAGGATTTAATACTATAGAGTATAGGATACGATAGAGGATAGGATACTATAGGGGATTGGATAGGATAGAGGATAGGATAGGATTGAGGATATGATAGGTTAGAGGCTCGGATATTATAGAGGGTAGGATATAATACAGGATATAATAGGATAGATGATATTATAGGATAGAGGACGGGATAGGATAGAGGATACGATCTTATGGAGGATAGGATAGGATGGAGGAAAGTATAGTGTAGTGGAAAGGATAGGATAGAGGATAGGATAGGGGATTGGATAGGATAGAGGATAGGAGGCGAAAGAGGATAGGATTGGATAGAGAATAGGATAGAGGATAGGATAGAGGATTGGATAGGATAGAGGATATTATAGGATAGAGGATAGGATAGAATAGTGGATAGGATAGGATGAAGTATAGGATAGAATTGAGGATAGGATAGGATAGAGGATAGGATAGGGTAGAGGATAGGATAGGATAGAGGATAGGATAGGATAGAGGATAGGATATGATAGGGAATAGGATAGGATAGAGGACAGGATAGGATAGAGGATAGGATTGGATAGAGGATAGGACAGGGTAGAGGATAGGATAGGATAGAGGATAGGATAGGATAGAGGATAGAGGATAGGATAGAGGATAGGATAGAGGATTGGATAGGGTAGGATAGAGGATAGGATAGGATAGGATAGAGGATAGGATAGGATGGAGGATAGGATAGGATGGAAGATATGATAGGATAGAGAATAGGATAGGATAGAGGATAGGAAAGGATAGAGGATAGGATAGGATTGAGGCTAGGATAGGATAGTGGATAGGATAGGATAGAGTATGGAATAGGATAGAGGATAGGATAGGATTGAGGATAGGATAGTATAGAGGATAGTACAGGATAGAGGATACGATAGAGAATAGGATAGGATACAGGATAGGATAGGATAGAGGATAGGATAGGATAGAGGATAGGATACGATAGAGGATAGGATAGGATAGAGGATAGGATAGGATAGAGGATAGGATAGGATAGAGGATAGGATAGGATAGGATAGAGGATAGGATAGGATAAGAGGATAGGATAGGATAGAGGATAGGATAGGATAGAGGATAGGATAGGATAGAGGATAGGATAGGATGGAGGATAGGATAGGATAGAGCATAAGATAGGATAGTGGAAAGGATAGGACAGAGTATAGGATAGGATAGATGATAGGATCGGATAAAGGATAGGATAGGATAGAGGATAAGATATGATAGAACATAGGATATAGGATTGGATAGGATAGAGGATAGGATACGATAGAGGATAGGATACGATAGATGATAGGATAGGATAGGATAGAGAATAGGATAGAATATATGACATTATAGGATAGAGCAAGGATAGGACAGAGGATACGATATTATAGAGGATAGGATAGGATAGCGGAAAGGATAGGATAGGGGATAGGATAGGATAGAGGATAGGATAGGATAGAGGATAGGATAGGATACAGGATAGGATAGGATAGAGGATAGGCTAGGATAAAGGATAGGATAGGATAGAGGATAGGATAGGATAGAGGATGGGATAGGATAGAGGATCGGATAGGATAGAGGATAGGATAGGATAGGATAGAGGATAGGATAGGATAGAGGATAGGATAGGATAGAGGATAGGATAGGATAGAGGATAGGATAGGATACAGGATAGGATAGGATAGAGGATAGGCTAGGATAAAGGATAGGATAGGATAGAGGATAGGATAGGACAGAGTATAGGAGAGGATAGAGGATAGGATCGGATAGAGGATAGGATAGTATAGAGGAATGGATAGGATAGAGGATAGGATAGGAGAGAGGATAGGATAGGGTAGAGGATCGGATAGGATAGAGGATAGGATAGGATAGAGGATAGGATAGAGGATAGGATAGGATAGAGGATAGGATAGGATAGAGGATAGGATAGGGGATTGGATAGGATATAGGATAGGATATGATAGAGGATAGGATAGGATAGAGGATAGGATAGGATACAGGATAGGATAGGATAAGAGGATAGGATAGGATAGAGGATAGGATAGGATAGAGGATAGGATAGGATAGAGGATAGGATAGGGGATTGGATAGGATATAGGATAGGATATGATAGAGGATAGGATAGGATAGCGGATAGGATAGGATAGAGTATAGAATAGGATAGATGATAGGATAGGATAGGATAGAGAATAGGATAGGATATATGATATTATAGGATAGAGCAAGGATAGGACAGAGGATACGATATTATAGAGAATAGGATAGGATAGCGGAAAGGATAGGATAGAGGATAGGATAGGATAGAGGATAGGATAGGATAGAGGATGGGATAGGATAGAGGATAGGATAGGATAGAGGATAGGATAGGATAGAGGATAGGATAGGATAGAGGATAGGATAGGATAGAGGATAGGATAGGATAGAGGATAGGATAGGATAGGATAGAGGATAGGATAGGATAAGAGGATAGGATAGGATAAAGGATAGGATAGTATAGAGGATAGGATAGGATAGAGGATAGGATAGGATGGAGGATAGGATAGGATAGAGCATAAGATAGGATAGTGGAAAGGATAGGACAGAGTATAGGATAGGATAGAGGATAGGATCGGATAAAGGATAGGATAGGATAGAGGATAAGATATGATAGAGGATCGGATAGAATAGAGGATAGGATAGGATAGAGGATAGGATAGGATAGAGGATAGGATAGGGTAAGAGGATAGGATAGGATAGAGGATAGGATAGGAGAAAGGATTGGATAGGATAGAGGATATGATAGGATAGAAGATAGGATAGGATAGAGGATAGGATAGGATAGAGAATAGGATAGGATAGATGATATTATAGGATAGAGGATAGGATAGGATGGAGGATAGGATAGGATAGAGCATAAGATAGGATAGTGGAAAGGATAGGACAGAGTATAGGATAGGATAGAGGATAGGATCGGATAAAGGATAGGATAGGATAGAGGATAGGATAGGATAGGATAGAGGATAGGATAGGATAGAGGATAGGATAGGATAGAGGATAATATAGGATAGAGGATAGGATAGGATAGAGGATGGGATAGGATAGAGGATAATATAGGATAGAGGATAGGATATAGGATTTAATAGGATAGAGGATAGGATACGATAGAGGATAGGATAGGATAGAGGATAGGATATAGGATAGGATAGGATAGAGGATAGGATAGGATAGAGGATAGGATAGGATAGAGGATGGGATAGGATAGAGGATAGGATAGGATAGAGGATAGGATTGGATAGAGGATAGGATAGGATAGAGGATAGGATAGGATAGAGGATAGGATAGGATAGAGGATAGGATAGGATAGAGGATAGGATAGGATAGAGGATGGGATAGGATAGAGGATAATATAGGATAGAGGATAGGATAGGATGGAGGATAGGATACGATAGAGGATAGGATAGGATAGAGGATATGATACGATAGAGGATAGGATAGGATAGAGGATACGATATAGGATTTAATACTATAGAGTATAGGATACGATAGAGGATAGGATACGATAGAGGATAGGATAGGATAGAGGATACGATATAGGATTTAATAGGATAGAGGATAGGATAGGATAGATGATAGGATAGGATAGAGGATCCGATATAGGATTTAATAGGATAGAGGATAGGATACGATAAAGGATAGGATAGGATAGAGGATAGGATAGGATAGAGAATAGGATATAGGATTGGATAGGATAGAGTATAGGATAGGATAGAGGATAGGATAGGATAGAGGATGGGATAGGATAGAGGATAATATAGGATAGAGGATAGGATAGGATAGAGGATGGGATAGGATAGAGGATAATATAGGATAGAGGATAGGATAGGATAGAGGATAGGATAGGATAGAGGATAGGATAGGATAGAGGATAGGACAGGGTAGAGGATAGGATAGGATAGAGGATAGGATAGGATAGAGGATAGAGGATAGGATAGAGGATAGGATATGATAGGGAATAGGATAGGATAGAGGACAGGATAGGATAGAGGATAGGATTGGATAGAGGATAGGACAGGGTAGAGGATAGGATAGGATAGAGGATAGGATAGGATAGAGGATAGAGGATAGGATAGAGGATAGGATAGAGGATTGGATAGGGTAGGATAGAGGATAGGATAGGATAGGATAGAGGATAGGATAGGATGGAGGATAGGATAGGATGGAAGATATGATAGGATAGAGAATAGGATAGGATAGAGGATAGGAAAGGATAGAGGATAGGATAGGATTGAGGCTAGGATAGGATAGTGGATAGGATAGGATAGAGTATGGAATAGGATAGAGGATAGGAGAGGATACAGGATAGGATAGGATTGAGGATAGGATAGTATAGAGGATAGTACAGGATAGAGGATACGATAGAGAATAGGATAGGATACAGGATAGGATAGGATAGAGGATAGGATAGGATAGAGGATAGGATACGATAGAGGATAGGATAGGATAGAGGATAGGATAGGATAGAGCATAGGATAGGGGATTGGATAGGATAGAGGATAGGATAGGATAGAGGATATGATAGGATAGAGGATAGGATAGGATAGAGGATATGATAGGATACAGGATATGATGGGATTGAGGATAGGACGGGATAGAGGAGAGGATAGAGGATTGGATAGGATAGAGGATAGGATACGATAGAGGATAGGATAGGATAGACGATAGGATAGAGAATAGGATAGGATAGAGGATAGGATAGAGGATTGGATAGTATAGGGGATATTGTAGTATAGAGGGTAGGATAGGATAGCGGATAGGATAGCATAGAGGATAGGATAGGGGATTGAATAGGATAGAGGATAGGATAGGATAGAGGATAGGATAGGATAGAGGATAGGATAGGATAGAGGATATGATAGGACACAGGATATGATAGGATTGAGGATAGGACGGGTTAGAGGAGAGGATAGAGGATTGGATAGGATAGAGGATAGGATAGGATAGACGATAGGATAGAGAATAGGATAGGATAGAGGATAGGCTAGGGTAGAGGATAGGATTGGATAGAGGATAGGATAGGTTAGAGGATAGGATAGGATAGAGGATAGGATAGAGTAGAGGATAGAATAGGATAGAGGATAGGATAGGATAGAGGATAGGATAGAGGATAGGATAGAGGATTGGATAGTATAGGGGATATTATAGTATAGAGGGTAGGATAGGATAGCGGATAGGATAGGATATAGGATAGGATTGGAAAGAGGATAGGATAGGATAGAGGATAGGATGGGATAGAGGATAGGATAGGATTTTGGGTAGGATAGGATAGTGGATAGGATGGGATAGAGTAGACGATAGAGGATACGATATGATTCAGGATAGGATAGGATAGAGCAGACGATAGCGGATAGGATGGGGGATTGGATAGGATAGAGGATAGGATAGGATAGAGGATTGACTAGGATAGAGGATAGGATTGGATAGAGGATAGGATAGGATAGAGGATAGGATAGGATAGAGGATAGGATAGGATAGAGGATAGGATAGAGGATAGAGGATAGGATAGAGGATAGGATAGAGGATTGGACAGGATAGTGGATATTATAGGATAGAGGGTAGGATAGGATAGCGGATAGGATAGGATATAGGATAGGATAGGAAAGAGGATAGGATAGGATAGAGGGTAGGATAGAGGATAGAGGATAGGATAGAGGATAGGATAGAGGACTGGATAGGATAGGGGATATTATAGGATAGAGGGTAGGATAGGATAGGGGATTGGATATGATAGAGGATAGGATAGGATAGAGGATAGGATAGGATAGAGGATAGGATACGATAGAGGACAGGATAGAGGATAGGATAGGATAGAGGACAGGAGACGATAGAGGATAGAATAGGTTAGAGGATAGGATAGGAATGAGGATAGGATAGGATAGAGGATAGGATAAGATAGAGGATAGGATAGGGGATTGGATAGGATAGAGAATAGGAGACGATAGAGGATATGATAGGGGATTGTATAGGATAGAGGACTGGAGACGATAGATGATAGGACAGGATAGAGGATAGGATAGGATATTATAGAGGATAGGATAGGATAGAGGATAGGATAGGATAGAGGATAGGATAGGATAGAGGATAGGATAGGATAGAGGATAGGATAGGATAGAGGATAGGATAGGATAGAGGATAGGATAGGATAGAGGATAGGATAGGATAGAGGATTGGAGTGTATAGAGGATAGGATATAGGATTGGATAGGATAGAGGATAGGATACGATAGTGGATAGGACAGAGGATAGGATAGGATAGAGGATAGGATAGAGGATTGGATAGAATAGGTGATATTATAGGATAGAGGGTAGGACAGGATAGCGGATAGGATAGGATATAGGATTGGATAGGATAGAGGATAGGATAGGATAGAGGATAGGATAGAGGATAGGATAGAGGATAGGATAGAGGATAGGATAGAGGATAGGATAGAGGATAGGATAGAGGATAGGATAGGATAGAGAATAGGATAGAGGATAGGATAGGATAGAGGATAGGATAGGATTGAGGATTGGATAGGATAGAGGATAGGATAGGATAGAGGATGGGATAGGATAGAGGATAGGATAGGATAGAGGATAGGATACGATAGAGGATAGGATAGGTGATAGGATAGGATAGAGGATAGGATAGAATACAGGATAGGATAGGATAGCGGATGGGATAGGATATAGGATAGGATAGGATAGAGGATAGGATAGGAATGAGGATAGGATAGGACCGAGGATAGGAGACGATAGAGGATAGTATAGGGGATTGGATAGCATAGAGGATAGGAGACGATAGAGGATATGATAGGGGATTGTATAGGATAGAGGACAGGAGACGATAGAGGATAGGATAGGATAGAGGATAGGATAGGATAGGATAGAGGACAGGAGACGATAGAGGATAGGATAGGATAGAGGATAGGATAGGATAGGATAGAGGATAGGATAGGATAGAGGATAGGATAGGATAGAGGATAGGATAGTATAGAGGATAGGATAGGATAGAGGATAGGATAGGATAGAGGACAGTATAGAGGATTGGATAGAATAGGTTATATTATAGGATAGAGGGTAGGACAGGATAGCGGATAGGATAGGATATAGGATTGGATAGGATAGAGGATAGGATAGGATGGAGGATAGGATAGGATAGCGGATAGGAATAGGGTAGAGTATAGAACAGGATAGAGGATAGGATAGGATAGAGGATAGGATAGGAATGAGGATAGGATAGGATAGAGGATAGGATAAGATAGAGAATCGGATAGGATATAGGATTGGATAGGATGGAGGATAGGGTAGGATAGAGTATAGGATAGGGGATAGGATAGAGGATTGGATAGGATAGAGGATAGGATAGGATAGAGGATAGGATAGGATAGAGGATAGGATAGGGTAGCGGATAGGATAGGATATAGGATTGGATAGGATGGAGGATAGGATAGGATAGAGGATAGGATAGGATAGAGGACAGGATAGGATAGATGATAGGATAGGATAGGATAGAGGATAGGATAAGATAGAGGATCGGATAGGATAGAGGATAGGATAGGATATAGGATTGGATAGGATGGAGGATAGGATAGGATAGAGGATAGGATAGGATAGAGGACAGGATAGGATAGATGATAGGATAGGATAGGATAGAGGATAGGATAGGATAGAGGATAGGATAGGAATGAGGATAGGATAGGATAGAGGACAGGATAAGATAGAGGATCGGGTAGGATATAGGATTGGATAGGATGGAGGATAGGATAGGATAGAGTATAGGATAGGGGATAGGATAGAGGATTGGATAGGATAGAGGATAGGATAGGATAGAGGATAGGATAGGATAGAGGATAGGATAGGATAGCGGATAGGATAGGATATAGGATTGGATAGGTTGGAGGATAGGATAGGATAGAGGATAGGATAGGATAGAGGACAGGATAGGATAGATGATAGGATAGGATAGGATTGAGAATAGGATAGGATAGAGGATGGGATAGGATAGAGGATTGAATTAGATAGAGGATAGGATATAGGATTGGATAGGATAGAGGATAGGATACGATAGAGGATAGGACAGAGGAAAGGATAGGATAGAGGATAGGATAGAGGATTGGATAGAATAGGTGATATTATAGGATAGAGGGTAGGACAGGATAGCGGGTAGGATAGGATATAGGATTGGATAGGATAGAGGATAGGATAGGATGGAGGATGGGATAGGATAGCGGATAGGAATAGGGTAGAGTATAGAACAGGATAGAGGATAGGATAGGATAGAGGATAGGATAGGAATGAGGATAGGATAGGATAGAGGATAGGATAAGATAGAGGATCGGATAGATTATAGAATAGGATAGAGGATAGGATAGGATAGAGGATAGGATAGGATAGAGGATTGGAGTGTATAGAGGATAGGATATAGGATTGGATAGGATAGAGGATAGGATACGATAGTGGATAGGACAGAGGATAGGATAGGATAGAGGATAGGATAGAGGATTGGATAGAATAGGTGATATTATAGGATAGAGGGTAGGACAGGATAGCGGATAGGATAGGATATAGGATTGGATAGGATAGGATAGAGGATAGGATAGAGGATAGGATAGAGGATAGGATAGAGGATAGGATAGAGGATAGGATAGAGGATAGGATAGAGGATAGGATAGGATAGAGGATAGGATAGGATTGAGGATTGGATAGGATAGAGGATAGGATAGAGGATAGGATAGAGGATAGGATAGAGGATAGGATAGAGGATAGGATAGAGGATAGGATAGGATAGAGGATAGGATAGGATTGAGGATAGGATAGGATTGAGGATTGGATAGGATAGGGGATTGGATAGAGGATAGGATAGAGGATAGGATAGAGGATAGGATAGGATAGAGGATAGGATAGGATAGAGGATAGGATAGGATAGAGGATAGGATAGGATAGAGGATAGGATAGGATAGAGGATAGGATAGGATAGAGGATAGGATAGGATAGAGGATAGGATAGGATAGAGGATAGGATAGAGGATAGGATAGAGGATAGGATAGAGGATAGGATAGAGGATAGGATAGAGGATAGGATAGGATAGAGGATAAGATAGGATTGAGGATTGGATAGTATACAGGATAGGATAAAGGATAGGATAGAGGATAGGATAGAGGATAGGATAGAGGATAGGATAGAGGATAGGATAGAGGATAGGATAGAGGATAGGATAGAGGATAGGATAGAGGATAGGATAGAGGATAGGATAGAGGATAGGATAGAGGATAGGATAGGAATGAGGATAGGATAGGATGGAGGATAGGATAGCATAGCGGATAGGATAGGGTAGAGTATAGAATAGGATAGAGGATAGGATAGGATAGAGGATAGGATAGGAATGAGGATAGGATAGGAATGAGGATAGGATAGGATAGAGGATGGGATAGGATAGAGGATAGGATAGGATAGAGGATAGGATAGAGGATTGGATAGAATAGGTGATATTATAGGATAGAGGGTAGGACAGGATAGCGGATAGGATAGGATATAGGATTGGATAGGATAGAGGATAGGATAGGATAGAGGATAGGATAGAGGATAGGATAGAGGATAGGATAGAGGATAGGATAGAGGATAGGATAGAGGATAGGATAGAGGATAGGATAGAGGATAGGATAGAGGATAGGATAGGATAGAGGATAGGATAGAGGATAGGATAGGATAGAGGATAGGATAGGATTGAGGATTGGATAGGATTGAGGATTGGATAGGATAGAGGATAGGATAGAGGATAGGATAGAGGATAGGATAGAGGATAGGATAGAGGATAGGATAGAGGATAGGATAGAGGATAGGTAAGAGGATAGGATAGAGGATAGGATAGAGGATAGGATAGGATAGAGGATAGGATAGGATTGAGGATAGGATAGGATTGAGGATTGGATAGGATAGAGGATAGGATAGAGGATAGGATAGAGGGTAGGATAGAGGATAGGATAGGATAGAGGATTGGATAGGATAGAGGATAGGATAGGATAGAGGATAGGATAGGATAGAGGATAGGATAGGATAGCGGATAGGATAGGATATAGGATTGGATAGGATGGAGGATAGGATAGGATAGAGGATAGGATAGGATAGAGGACAGGATAGGATAGATGATAGGATAGGATAGGATAGAGGATAGGATAGGATAGAGGATGGGATAGGATAGAGGATAGGATAGAATACAGGATAGGATAGGATAGCGGATGGGATAGGATATAGGATAGGATAGGATAGAGGATAGGATAGGAATGAGGATAGGATAGGACCGAGGATAGGAGACGATAGAGGATAGTATAGGGGATTGGATAGCATAGAGGATAGGAGACGATAGAGGATATGATAGGGGATTGTATAGGATAGAGGACAGGAGACGATAGAGGATAGGATAGGATAGAGGATAGGATAGGATAGGATAGAGGATAGGATAGGATAGAGGATAGGATAGGATAGGATAGAGGATAGGATAAGATAGAGGACAGGAGACGATAGAGGATAGGATAGGATAGAGGATAGGATAGGATAGGATAGAGGATAGGATAGGATAGAGGATAGGATAGGATAGAGGATAGGATAGTATAGAGGATAGGATAGGATAGAGGATAGGATAGTATAGAGGACAGTATAGAGGATTGGATAGAATAGGTTATATTATAGGATAGAGGGTAGGACAGGATAGCGGATAGGATAGGATATAGGATTGGATAGGATAGAGGATAGGATAGGATGGAGGATAGGATAGGATAGCGGATAGGAATAGGGTAGAGTATAGAACAGGATAGAGGATAGGATAGGATAGAGGATAGGATAGGAATGAGGATAGGATAGGATAGAGGATAGGATAAGATAGAGGATCGGATAGGATATAGGATTGGATAGGATGGAGGATAGGATAGGATAGAGTATAGGATAGGGGATAGGATAGAGGATTGGATAGGATAGAGGATAGGATAGGATAGAGGATAGGATAGGATAGAGGATAGGATAGGGTAGCGGATAGGATAGGATATAGGATTGGATAGGATGGAGGATAGGATAGGATAGAGGATAGGATAGGATAGAGGACAGGATAGGATAGATGATAGGATATGATAGGATAGAGGATAGGATAAGATAGAGGATCGGATAGGATAGAGGATAGGATAGGATATAGGATTGGATAGGATGGAGGATAGGATAGGATAGAGGATAGGATAGGATAGAGGACAGGATAGGATAGATGATAGGATAGGATAGGATAGAGGATAGGATAGGATAGAGGATAGGATAGGAATGAGGATAGGATAGGATAGAGGAT
Source organism: Halictus rubicundus (assembly GCF_050948215.1). NCBI lineage: Eukaryota > Metazoa > Arthropoda > Insecta > Hymenoptera > Halictidae > Halictus > Halictus rubicundus. Next base: position 46,113 of record NW_027489078.1, on the reverse strand, counting down.
AGGATAAGATAGAGGATCGGATAGGATATAGGATTGGATAGGATGGAGGATAGGATAGGATAGAGTATAGGATAGGGGATAGGATAGAGGATTGGATAGGATAGAGGATAAGATAGGATAGAGGATAGGATAGGATAGAGGATAGGATAGGATAGCGGATAGGATAGGATATAGGATTGGATAGGATGGAGGATAGGATAGGATAGAGGATAGGATAGGATAGAGGACAGGATAGGATAGATGATAGGATAGGATAGGATTGAGGATAGGATAGGATAGAGGATGGGATAGGATAGAGGATTGAATTAGATAGAGGATAGGATATAGGATTGGATAGGATAGAGGATAGGATACGATAGTGGATAGGACAGAGGAAAGGATAGGATAGAGGATAGGATAGAGGATTGGATAGAATAGGTGATATTATAGGATAGAGGGTAGGACAGGGTAGCGGATAGGATAGGATATAGGATTGGATAGGATAGAGGATAGGATAGGATGGAGGATAGGATAGGATAGCGGATAGGAATAGGGTAGAGTATAGAACAGGATAGAGGATAGGATAGGATAGAGGATAGGATAGGAATGAGGATAGGATAGGATAGAGGATAGGATAAGATAGAGGATCGGATAGGATATAGGATTGGATAGGATGGAGGATAGGATAGGATAGAGGATAGGAAAGGGGATAGGATAGAGGATTGGATAGGATAGAGGATAGGATAGGATAGAGGATAGGATAGGATAGAGGATTGGATAGGATAGAGGATAGGATAGGATAGAGGATAGGATAGGATAGAGGATAGGATAGGATAGCGGATAGGATAGGATATAGGATTGGATAGGATGGAGGATAGGATAGGATAGAGGATAGGATAGGATAGAGGACAGGATAGGATAGATGATAGGATAGGATAGGATAGAGGATAGGATAGGATAGAGGATGGGATAGGATAGAGGATTGGATTAGATAGAGGATAGGATATAGGATTGGATAGGATAGAGGATAGGATACGATAGTGGATAGGACAGAGGAAAGGATAGGATAGAGGATAGGATAGAGGATTGGATAGAATAGGTGATATTATAGGATAGAGGGTAGGACAGGATAGCGGGTAGGATAGGATATAGGATTGGATAGGATAGAGGATAGGATAGGATGGAGGATGGGATAGGATAGCGGATAGGAATAGGGTAGAGTATAGAACAGGATAGAGGATAGGATAGGATAGAGGATAGGATAGGAATGAGGATAGGATAGGATAGAGGATAGGATAGGATAGAGGATAGGATAGGATAGAGGATAGGATAGAGGATAGGATAGAGGATAGGATAGAGGATAGGATAGAGGATAGGATAGAGGATAGGATAGAGGATAGGATAGGATAGAGGATAAGATAGGATTGAGGATTGGATAGGATACAGGATAGGATAGAGGATAGGATAGAGGATAGGATAGAGGATAGGATAGAGGATAGTATAGAGGATAGGATAGAGGATAGGATAGAGGATAGGATAGAGGATAGGATAGAGGATAGGATAGAGGATAGGATAGAGGATAGGATAGGAATGAGGATAGGATAGGATGGAGGATAGGATAGCATAGCGGATAGGATAGGGTAGAGTATAGAATAGGATAGAGGATAGGATAGGACTAGAGGATAGGATAGGAATGAGGATAGGATAGGAATGAGGATAGGATAGGATAGAGGATGGGATAGGATAGAGGATAGGATAGGATAGAGGATAGGATAGAGGATTGGATAGAATAGGTGATATTATAGGATAGAGGGTAGGACAGGATAGCGGATAGGATAGGATATAGGATTGGATAGGATAGAGGATATGATAGGATAGAGGATAGGATAGAGGATAGGATAGAGGATAGGATAGAGGATAGGATAGAGGATAGGATAGAGGATAGGATAGGATAGAGGATAGGATAGAGGATAGGATAGGATAGAGGATAGGATAGGATTGAGGATTGGATAGGATAGAGGATAGGATAGAGGATAGGATAGAGGATAGGATAGAGGATAGGATAGAGGATAGGATAGAGGATAGGATAGAGGATAGGATAGAGGATAGGATAGAGGATAGGATAGGATAGAGGATAGGATAAGATTGAGGATAGGATAGGATTGAGGATTGGATAGGATAGAGGATAGGATAGAGGATAGGATAGAGGATAGGATAGAGGATAGGATAGGATAGAGGATTGGATAGGATAGAGGATAGGATAGGATAGAGGATAGGATAGGATAGAGGATAGGATAGGATAGCGGATAGGATAGGATATAGGATTGGATAGGATGGAGGATAGGATAGGATAGAGGATAGGATAGGATAGAGGACAGGATAGGATAGATGATAGGATAGGATAGGATAGAGGATAGGATAGGATAGAGGATGGGATAGGATAGAGGATTGGATTAGATAGAGGATAGGATATAGGATTGGATAGGATAGAGGATAGGATACGATAGTGGATAGGACAGAGGAAAGGATAGGACAGAGGATAGGATAGAGGATTGGATAGATAGGTGATATTATAGGATAGAGGGTAGGACAGGATAGCGGATAGGATAGGATATAGGATTGGATAGGATAGAGGATAGGATAGGATGGAGGATAGGATAGGATAGCGGATAGGAATAGGGTAGAGTATAGAACAGGATAGAGGATAGGATAGGATAGAGGATAGGATAGGAATGAGGATAGGATAGGATAGAGGATAGGATAAGATAGAGGATCGGATAGAATATAGAATAGGATAGAGGATAGGATAGGATAGAGGATAGGATAGGATAGAGGATTGGAGTGTATAGAGGATAGGATATAGGATTGGATAGGATAGAGGATAGGATACGATAGTGGATAGGACAGAGGATAGGATAGGATAGAGGATAGGATAGAGGATTGGATAGAATAGGTGATATTATAGGATAGAGGGTAGGACAGGATAGCGGATAGGATAGGATATAGGATTGGATAGGATAGAGGATAGGATAGGATAGAGGATAGGATAGAGGATAGGATAGAGGATAGGATAGAGGATAGGATAGAGGATAGGATAGAGGATAGGATAGAGGATAGGATAGAGGATAGGATAGGATAGAGGATAGGATAGGATTGAGGAATGGATAGGATAGAGGATAGGATAGAGGATAGGATAGAGGATAGGATAGAGGATAGGATAGAGGATAGGATAGAGGATAGGATAGGATAGAGGATAGGATAGGATTGAGGATAGGATAGGATTGAGGATTGGATAGGGTAGGGGATTGGATAGAGGATAGGATAGAGGATAGGATAGAGGATAGGATAGAGGATAGGATAGGATAGAGGATAGGATAGGATAGAGGATAGGATAGGATAGAGGATAGGATAGGATAGAGGATAGGATAGGATAGAGGATAGGATAGGATAGAGGATAGGATAGACGATAGGATAGAGGATAGGATAGAGGATAGGATAGAGGATAGGATAGAGGATAGGATAGGATAGAGGATAAGATAGGATTGAGGATTGGATAGGATACAGGATAGGATAGAGGATAGGATAGAGGATAGGATAGAGGATAGGATAGAGGATAGGATAGAGGATAGGATAGAGGATAGGATAGAGGATACGATAGAGGATAGGATAGAGGATAGGATAGAGGATAGGATAGAGGATAGGATAGGAATGAGGATAGGATAGGATGGAGGATAGGATAGCATAGCGGATAGGATAGGGTAGAGTATAGAATAGGATAGAGGATAGGATAGGATAGAGGATAGGATAGGAATGAGGATAGGATAGGAATGAGGATAGGATAGGATAGAGGATGGGATAGGATAGAGGATAGGATAGGATAGAGGATAGGATACGATAGAGGACAGGATAGAGGATAGAATAGGATAGAGGATAGGATAGGATAGAGGATTGGAGTGTATAGAGGATAGGATATAGGATTGGATAGGATAGAGGATAGGATACGATAGTGGATAGGACAGAGGATAGGATAGGATAGAGGATAGGATAGAGGATTGGATAGAATAGGTGATATTATAGGATAGAGGGTAGGACAGGGTAGCGGATAGGATAGGATATAGGATTGGATAGGATAGAGGATAGGATAGGATAGAGGATAGGATAGAGGATAGGATAGAGGATAGGATAGAGGATAGGATAGAGGATAGGATAGAGGATAGGATAGAGGATAGGATAGAGGATAGGATAGGATAGAGGATAGGATAGAGGATAGGATAGGATAGAGGATAGGATAGGATTGAGGATTGGATAGGATAGAGGATAGGATAGAGGATAGGATAGAGGATAGGATAGAGGATAGGATAGAGGATAGGATAGAGGATAGGATAGAGGATAGGATAGAGGATAGGATAGAGGATAGGATAGGATAGAGGATAGGATAGGATTGAGGATAGGATAGGATTGAGGATTGGATAGGATAGAGGATAGGATAGAGGATAGGATAGAGGATAGGATAGAGGATAGGATAGAGGATAGGATAGGATAGAGGATTGGATAGGATAGAGGATAGGATAGGATAGAGGATAGGATAGGATAGAGGATAGGATAGGATAGCGGATAGGATAGGATATAGGATTGGATAGGATGGAGGATAGGATAGGATAGAGGATAGGATAGGATAGAGGATGGGATAGGATAGAGGATTGGATTAGATAGAGGATAGGATATAGGATTGGATAGGATAGAGGATAGGATACGATAGTGGATAGGACAGAGGAAAGGATAGGATAGAGGATAGGATAGAGGATTGGATAGAATAGGTGATATTATAGGATAGAGGGTAGGACAGGATAGCGGATAGGATAGGATATAGGATTGGATAGGATAGAGGATAGGATAGGATGGAGGATAGGATAGGATAGCGGATAGGAATAGGGTAGAGTATAGAACAGGATAGAGGATAGGATAGGATAGAGGATAGGATAGGAATGAGGATAGGATAGGATAGAGGATAGGATAAGATAGAGGATCGGATAGAATATAGAATAGGATAGAGGATAGGATAGGATAGAGGATAGGATAGGATAGAGGATTGGAGTGTATAGAGGATAGGATATAGGATTGGATAGGATAGAGGATAGGATACGATAGTGGATAGGACAGAGGATAGGATAGGATAGAGGATAGGATAGAGGATTGGATAGAATAGGTGATATTATAGGATAGAGGGTAGGACAGGATAGCGGATAGGATAGGATATAGGATTGGATAGGATAGAGGATAGGATAGGATAGAGGATAGGATAGAGGATAGGATAGAGGATAGGATAGAGGATAGGATAGAGGATAGGATAGAGGATAGGATAGAGGATAGGATAGGATAGAGGATAGGATAGGATTGAGGAATGGATAGGATAGAGGATAGGATAGAGGATAGGATAGAGGATAGGATAGAGGATAGGATAGAGGATAGGATAGAGGATAGGATAGGATAGAGGATAGGATAGGATTGAGGATAGGATAGGATTGAGGATTGGATAGGATAGGGGATTGGATAGAGGATAGGATAGAGGATAGGACAGAGGATAGGATAGAGGATAGGATAGAGGATAGGATAGGATAGAGGATAGGATAGGATAGAGGATAGGATAGGATAGAGGATAGGATAGGATAGAGGATAGGATAGGATAGAGGATAGGATAGAGGATAGGATAGAGGATAGGATAGAGGATAGGATAGAGGATAGGATAGAGGATAGGATAGAGGATAGGATAGGATAGAGGATAAGATAGGATTGAGGATTGGATAGGATACAGGATAGGATAGAGGATAGGATAGAGGATAGGATAGAGGATAGGATAGAGGATAGGATAGAGGATAGGATAGAAGATAGGATAGAGGATAGGATAGAGGATAGGATAGAGGATAGGATAGAGGATAGGATAGAGGATAGGATAGAGGATAGGATAGGAATGAGGATAGGATAGGATGGAGGATAGGATAGCATAGCGGATAGGATAGGGTAGAGTATAGAATAGGATAGAGGATAGGATAGGATAGAGGATAGGATAGGAATGAGGATAGGATAGGAATGAGGATAGGATAGGATAGAGGATGGGATAGGATAGAGGATAGGATAGGATAGAGGATAGGATACGATAGAGGACAGGATAGAGGATAGGATAGGATAGAGGACAGGAGACGATAGAGGATAGAATAGGATAGAGGATAGGATAGGATAGAGGATTGGAGTGTATAGAGGATAGGATATAGGATTGGATAGGATAGAGGATAGGATACGATAGTGGATAGGACAGAGGATAGGATAGGATAGAGGATAGGATAGAGGATTGGATAGAATAGGTGATATTATAGGATAGAGGGTAGGACAGGATAGCGGATAGGATAGGATAGAGGATAGGATAGGATAGAGGATAGGATAGGATTGAGGATAGGATAGGATTGAGGATTGGATAGGATAGAGGATAGGATAGAGGATAGGATAGAGGATAGGATAGAGGATAGGATAGGATAGAGGATAGGATAGGATAGAGGATAGGATAGGATAGAGGATAGAATAGGACAGAGGATAGGATAGAGGATAGGATAGAGGATAGGATAGGATTGAGGATTGGATAGGATAGAGGATAGGATAGAGGATAGGATAGAGGATAGGATAGAGGATAGGATAGAGGATAGGATAGGAATGAGGATAGGATAGGATGGAGGATAGGATAGGATAGCGGATTGGATAGGGTAGAGTATAGAATAGGATAGAGGATAGGATAGGATAGAGGATAGGATAGGAATGAGGATAGGATAGGATAGAGGATGGGATAGGATAGAGGATAGGATAGGATAGAGGATAGGATACGATAGAGGATAGGATAGGATAGAGGATAGGATACGATAGAGGATAGGATAGAGGATAGGATAGGATAGAGGATAGGATAGGATTGAGGATAGGATAGGATAGAGGATAGGATAGAAGATAGGATAGAGGATTGGATAGAGGAATGGATAGGATAGTTGATACGATAGGATAGTGAATACGATAGGATAGTGGATAATATAGGATAGAGGATAGGATAGGGGATTGGATAGGATAGAAGATAGGATAGGATAGAGTATAGGATAGGATAGAGGATAGGATAGGATAGGGGATAGGATAGGATAGAGGACAGGATAGGATAGAGGATAGGGTAGGGTAGAGGATTGGAGTGTATAGAGGATAGGATATAGGATTGGATAGGATAGAGGATAGGATAGGATGGAGGATAGGATAGGATAGCGGATAGGATAGGGTAGAGTATAGAATAGGATAGAGAATAGGATAGGATAGAACATAGGATAGGAATGAGGATAGGATAGGAATGAGGATAGGATAGGATAGAGGATGGGATAGGATAGAGGATAGGATAGGATAGAGGATAGGATACGATAGAGGATAGGATATAGGATAGGATAGGATACACGATAGGATAGGATTGAGGATAGGATAGGATAGAGGATAGGATAGAGGATAGGATAGAGGATTGGATAGAGGATAGGATAGAGGATAGGATAGAGGATAGGATAGAGGATAGGATAGAGGATAGGATAGGATTGAGGATTCGATAGGATAGAGGATAGGATAGAGGATAGGATAGAGGATAGGATAGGAATGAGGATAGGATAGGATGGAGGATAGGATAGGATAGCGGATTGGATAGGGTAGAGTATAGAATAGGATAGAGGATAGGATAGGATAGAGGATAGGATAGGAATGAGGATAGGATAGGATAGAGGATGGGATAGGATAGAGGATAGGATAGGATAGAGGATAGGATACGATAGAGGATAGGATAGAGGATAGAATAGGATAGAGGATAGGATAGGATAGAGCATAGGACAGGAATGAGGATAGGATAGGAATGAGGATAGGATAGGATAGAGGATGGGATAGGATAGAGGATAGGATAGGATAGAGGATAGGATACGATAGAGGATAGGATAGAGGATAGGATAGGATAGAGGATAGGATAGGATTGAGGATAGGATAGGATAGAGGATAGGATAGAGGATAGGATAGAGGATTGGATAGAGGAATGGATAGGATAGTTGATACGATAGGATAGTGAATACGATAGGATAGTGGATAATATAGGATAGAGGATAGGATAGGGGATTGGATAGGATAGAAGATAGGATAGGATAGAGGATAGGATAGGATAGAGGATAGGATAGGATAGGGGATAGGATAGGATAGAGGACAGGATAGGATAGAGGATAGGGTAGGGTAGAGGATTGGAGTGTATAGAGGATAGGATATAGGATTGGATAGGATAGAGGATAGGATAGGATGGAGGATAGGATAGGATAGCGGATAGGATAGGGTAGAGTATAGAATAGGATAGAGGATAGGATAGGATAGAACATAGGATAGGAATGAGGATAGGATAGGAATGAGGATAGGATAGGAATGAGGATAGGATAGGATAGAGGATAGGATAGGATAGAGGATGGGATAGGATAGAGGATAGGATAGGATAGAGGATAGGATACGATAGAGGATAGGATATAGGATAGGATAGGATACACGATAGGATAGGATTGAGGATAGGATAGGATAGAGGATAGGATAGAGGATAGGATAGAGGATTGGATAGAGGATAGGATAGAGAATAGGATAGAGGATAGGATAGAGGATTGGATAGGATAGGGGATAGGATAGGATAGAGGATAGGATAGGATAGCGGATGGGATAGGATATAGGATAGGATAGGATAGAGGATAGGATAGGATAGAGCATAGGATAGGAATGAGGATAGGATAGGAATGAGGATAGGATAGGATAGAGGATGGGATAGGATAGAGGATAGGATAGGATAGAGGATAGGATACGATAGAGGATAGGATAGAGGATAGGATAGGATAGAGGGTAGGATAGAATAGAGGATAGGATAGGATAGCGGATGGGATAGGATATAGGATAGGATAGGATAGAGGATAGGATAGGAATGAGGATAGGATAGGACCGAGGATAGGAGACGATAGAGGATAGTATAGGGGATTGGATAGCATAGAGGATAGGAGACGATAGAGGATATGATAGGGGATTGTATAGGATAGAGGACAGGAGACGATAGAGGATAGGATAGGATAGAGGATAGGATAGGATAGGATAGAGGATAGGATAGGATAGAGGATAGGATAGGATAGAGGATAGGATAGGATAGAGGATAGGATAGGATAGGATGGAGGATAGGATAGGATAGAGGATAGGATAGGATAGAGGATAGGATAGGATAGCGGATAGGATAGGGTAGAGTATAGAATAGGATAGAGGATAGGATAGGATAGAGGATAGGATAGGAATGAGGATAGGATAGGATAGAGGATAGGATAAGATAGAGGATCGGATAGGATCGGATAGAATATAGAACAGGATAGAGGATAGGATAGGATAGAGGATAGGATAGGATAGAGGATAGGATAGGATTGAGGATAGGATAGGATAGAGGATAGGATAGGATTGAGGATAGGATAGGAAAGAGGATAGGATAGGATAGTGGATAGGACAGAGGATAGGATAGGATAGAGGATAGGATAGAGGATTGGATAGAATAGGTGATATTATAGGATAGAGGGTAGGACAGGATAGCGGATAGGATAGGATATAGGATTGGATAGGATAGAGGATAGGATAGGATGGAGGATAGGATAGGATAGCGGATAGGAATAGGGTAGAGTAGAGAACAGGATAGAGGATAGGATAGGATAGAGGATAGGATAGGATAGAGGATAGGATAGCATAGCGGATAGGATAGGATATAGGATTGGATAGGATGTAGGATAGGATAGGGGATAGGATAGGATAGAGGATAGGATAGGATAGAGGATAGGATAGGGGATAGGATAGAGGATTGGATAGGATAGAGGATAGGATACGATAGTGGATAGGATAGAGGATAGGATAGGATAGGGGATAGGATAGAGGATAGGATAGGATAGGGGATTGGATAGGATAGAGGATAGGAGACGATAGAGGATATGATAGAGGATAGTATAGGATAGAGGACAGGATAGGATAGAGGATAGGATAGGATAGGATAGAGGATAGGATAGGATAGAGGATAGGATGGGATAGAGGATATGATAGGATAGAGGATAGGATAGGATAGAGGATAGGATAGGATAGAGGATAGTATAGAGGATTGGATAGAATAGGTTATATTATAGGATAGAGGGTAGGACAGGATAGCGGATAGGATAGGATATGGGATTGGATAGGATAGAGGATAGGATAGGATGGAGGATAGGATAGGATAGCGGATAGGAATAGGGTAGAGTATAGAACAGGATAGAGGATAGGATAGGATAGAGGATAGGATAGGAATGAGGATAGGATAGGATAGAGGATAGGATAAGATAGAGGATCGGATAGGATATAGGATTGGATAGGATGGAGGATAGGATAGGATAGAGGATAGGATAGGGGATAGGATAGAGGATTGGATAGGATAGAGTATAGGATAGGATAGAGGATAGGATAGGATAGAGGATAGGATAGGATAGCGGATAGGATAGGATATAGGATTGGGTAGGATGGAGGATAGGATAGGATAGAGGATAGGATAGGATAGAGGACAGGATAGGATAGATGATAGGATAGGATAGGATAGAGGATGGGATAGGATAGAGGATTGGATTAGATAGAGGATAGGATATAGGATTGGATAGGATAGAGGATAGGATACGATAGTGGATAGGACAGAGGAAAGGATAGGATAGAGGATAGGATAGAGGATTGGATAAAATAGGTGATATTATAGGATAGAGGGTAGGACAGGATAGCGGATAGGATAGGATATAGGATTGGATAGGATAGAGGATAGGATAGGATGGAGGATAGGATAGGATAGCGGATAGGAATAGGGTAGAGTATAGAACAGGATAGAGGATAGGATAGGATAGAGGATAGGATAGGATAGAGGACAGGATAGGATAGAGGATAGGATAGGATAGAGGATAGGATAGGATAGAGGATAGGATAGGATAGAGGATTGGAGTGTATAGAGGATAGGATATAGGATTGGATAGGATAGAGGATAGGATACGATAGTGGATAGGACAGAGGATAGGATAGGATAGAGGATAGTATAGAGGATTGGATAGAATAGGTTATATTATAGGATAGAGGGTAGGACAGGATAGCGGATAGGATAGGATATAGGATTGGAGAGGATAGAGGATAGGATAGGATGGAGGACAGGATAGGATAGCGGATAGGAATAGGGTAGAGCATAGAACAGGATAGAGAATAGGATAGGATAGAGGATAGGATAGGAATGAGGATAGGATAGGATAGAGGATAGGATAAGATAGAGGATCGGATAGGATATAGGATTGGATAGGATGGAGGATAGGATAGGATAGAGGATAGGATAGGGGATAGGATAGAGGATTGGATAGGATAGAGGATAGGATAGGATAGAGGATAGGATAGGATAGAGGATAGGATAGGATAGCGGATAGGATAGGATATAGGATTGGATAGGATGGAGGATAGGATAGGGGATAGGATAGAGGATTGGATAGGATAGAGGATAGGATAGGATAGAGGATAGGATAGGATAGAGGATAGGATAGGATAGCGGATAGGATAGGATAGAGGATTGGATTAGATAGAGGATAGGATATAGGATTGGATAGGATAGAGGATAGGATACGATAGTGGATAGGACAGAGGAAAGGATAGGATAGAGGATAGGATAGAGGATAGGATAGAGGATAGGATAGGATAGCGGATAGGAATAGGGTAGAGTATAGAACAGGATAAAGGATAGGATAGGATAGAGGATAGGATAGGAATGAGGATAGGATAGGATAGAGGATAGGATAAGATAGAGGATCGGATAGAATATAGAATAGGATAGAGGATAGGATAGGATAGAGGATAGGATAGGATAGAGGATTGGAGTGTATAGAGGATAGGATATAGGATTGGATAGGATAGAGGATAGGATAGGATAGCGGATAGGATAGGATATAGGATTGGGTAGGATGGAGGATAGGATAGGATAGAGGATAGGATAGGATAGAGGACAGGATAGGATAGATGATAGGATAGGATAGGATAGAGGATGGGATAGGATAGAGGATAGGATACGATAGTGGATAGGACAGAGGAAAGGATAGGATAGAGGATAGGATAGAGGATTGGATAAAATAGGTGATATTATAGGATAGAGGGTAGGACAGGATAGCGGATAGGATAGGATATAGGATTGGATAGGATAGAGGATAGGATAGGATGGAGGATAGGATAGGATAGCGGATAGGAATAGGGTAGAGTATAGAACAGGATAGAGGATAGGATAGGATAGAGGTTAGGATAGGATAGAGGATAGGATAGGATAGAGGATAGGATAGGATAGAGGATAGGATAGGATAGAGGATTGGAGTGTATACAGGATAGGATATAGGATTGGATAGGATAGAGGATAGGATACGATAGTGGATAGGACAGAGGATAGGATAGGATAGAGGATAGTATAGAGGATTGGATAGAATAGGTTATATTATAGGATAGAGGGTAGGACAGGATAGCGGATAGGATAGGATATAGGATTGGATAGGATAGAGGATAGGATAGGATGGAGGACAGGATAGGATAGCGGATAGGAATAGGGTAGAGCATAGAACAGGATAGAGAATAGGATAGGATAGAGGATAGGATAGGAATGAGGATAGGATAGGATAGAGGATAGGATAAGATAGAGGATCGGATAGGATATAGGATAGGATAGGATATAGGATTGGATAGGATAGAGGATAGGATAGGATGGAGGACAGGATAGGATAGCGGATAGGAATAGGGTAGAGCATAGAACAGGATAGAGAATAGGATAGGATAGAGGATAGGATAGGATAGAGGATAGGATAGGATAGAGGATAGGATAGGATAGCGGATAGGATAGGATATAGGATTGGATAGGATGGAGGATAGGATAGGATAGAGGATAGGATAGGATAGAGGACAGGATAGGATAGATGATAGGATAGGATAGGATAGAGGATAGGATAGGATAGAGGATGGGATAGGATAGAGGATTGGATTAGATAGAGGATAGGATATAGGATTGGATAGGATAGAGGATAGGATACGATAGTGGATAGGACAGAGGAAAGGATAGGATAGAGGATAGGATAGAGGATAGGATAGGATAGCGGATAGGAATAGGGTAGAGTATAGAACAGGATAGAGGATAGGATAGGATAGAGGATAGGATAGGAATGAGGATAGGATAGGATAGAGGATAGGATAAGATAGAGGATCGGATAGAATATAGAATAGGATAGAGGATAGGATAGGATATAGGATTGGATAGGATAGAGGATAGGATACGATAGTGGATAGGACAGAGGATAGGATAGGATAGAGGATAGGATAGAGGATTGGATAGAATAGGTGATATTATAGGATAGAGGGTAGGACAGGATAGCGGATAGGATAGGATATAGGATTGGATAGGATAGAGGATAGGATAGGATAGAGGATAGGATAGAGGATAGGATAGAGGATAGGATAGAGGATAGGATAGAGGATAGGATAGGATAGAGGATAGGATAGGATTGAGGATTGGATAGGATAGAGGATAGGATAGGATAGAGGATAGGATAGGATAGAGGATAGGATAGAGGATAGGTTAGAGGATAGGATAGAGGATAGGATAGGATAGAGGATAGGATAGGATTGAGGATTGGATAGGATAGAGGATAGGATAGAGGATAGGATAGAGGATAGGATAGAGGATAGGATAGAGGATAGGATAGAGGATAGGATAGAGGATAGGATAGGAATGAGGATAGGATAGGATGGAGGATAGGATAGGATAGAGGATAGGATAGGATAGAGGATAGGATAGGATAGAGGATAGGATAGGATAGAGGATAGAATAGGATAGAGGATAGGATAGGGTAGAGGATAGGATAGGAATGAGGATAGGATAGGAATGAGGATAGGATAGGATAGAGGATGGGATAGGATAGAGGATAGGACAGGATAGAGGATAGGATACGATAGAGGATAGGATAGGATAGAGGATAGGATAGAGGATAGGATAGAGGATAGGATAGAGGATAGGATAGGATAGAGGATAGGATAGGATTGAGGATTGGATAGGATAGAGGATAGGATAGAGGATAGGATAGAGGATAGGATAGAGGATAGGATAGGAATGAGCATAGGATAGGATGGAGGATAGGATAGGATAGCGGATAGGATAGGGTAGAGTATAGAATAGGATAGAGGATAGGATAGGATAGAGGATAGGATAGGATAGAGGATAGGATAGGATAGAGGATAGGATAGGATAGAGGATAGGATAGGATAGAGGATAGGATAGGATAGAGGATAGGATAGGATAGAGGATAGGATAGGATAGAGGATAGGATACGATAGAGGATAGGATAGAGGATACGATAGGATAGAGGATAGGATAGGATTGAGGATAGGATAGGATAGAGGATAGGATAGAGGATAGGATAGAGGATTGAATAGGATAGAGGATAGGATAGGATAGAGGATAGGATAGGATAGAGGATAGGATAGGAATGAGGATAGGATAGGAATGAGGATAGGATAGGATAGAGGATTGGATAGGATAGAGGATAGGATAGGATAGAGGATAGGATAGGATAGAGGATAGGATAGGATAGCGGATGGGATAGGATATAGGATAGGATAGGATAGAGGATAGGATAGGAATGAGGATAGGATAGGACAGAGGATAGGAGACGATAGAGGATAGGATAGGGGATTGGATAGCATAGAGGATAGGAGACGATAGAGGATATGATAGGGGATTGTATAGGATAGAGGACAGGAGACGATAGAGGATAGGATAGGATAGAGGATAGGATAGGATAGAGGATAGGATAGGATAGAGGATAGGATAGGATAGAGGATAGGATAGGATACAGGATATGTTAGGATAGAGGATAGAATAGGATTGAGGATAGGATAGGATAGGATAGAGGATCGGATAGGGGATTGGATAGGATAGAGGATAGGAGACGATAGAGGATAGGATAGGGGATTGGATAGGATAGAGGACAGGAGACGATAGAGGATAGCATACGATAGAGGTTACGATAGGATAGAGGATAGGATTGGATAGAGGATAGGATAGGATAGAACATAGGATAGGATAGTGGATTGGAGAGGATAGAGGATAGGATAGGATTAAGGATAGGATAGGATAGAGGATAGGATAGGATAGAGTATCGGATAGGGGATTGGATAGGATAGAGGATAGGAGACGATAGAGGATAGGATAGAGGATAGAATAGAGGATAGGATCGGATAGAGGATAGGATAGGGGATTGGATAGGATAGGATTGAGGATAGGATAGGATAGAGGATAGGATAGGATAGAGTATCGGATAGGGGATTGGATAGGATAGAGGATAGGAGACGATAGAGGATAGGATAGGGGATTGGATAGGATAGAGGATAGGATAGGATAGAGGATAGAATAGAGGATAGGATCGGATAGAGGATAGGATAGGGGATTGGATAGGATAGATGATAGGATAGGATAGAGGATAGGATGGAATGGAGGATAGGATAGGATAGAGGATTGGATATAATAGAGGATAGGATCGGATAGAGGATAGGAGACGATAGAGGATAGGATAGGGGATTGGAGAGGATAGTGGACAGGAGACGATAGAGGATAGCATACGATACAGGATAGGATAGGATAGAGGATAGGAAAGGATAGAGGAAAGGATAGGATAGAGGGTAGGATAGGAAAGAGGATAGGATAGGGCAGAGGATGGGATAGGATGGAGGATAGGATAGGACAGAGGATAGGATAGAGGATAGGAATGGATAGAGGATAGGATAGGATAGAGGGTAGGATAGGAAAGAGGATAGGATAGGGTAGAGGATGGGATAGGATGGAGGATAGGATAGGACAGAAGATAGGATATAATAGAGGATAGGATAGGTGATTGGATAGTACAGAGGATATGATAGGATAGAGGATAGGATAGGATAGGATAGAGTATAGAATAGGATAGAGGATAGGATAGGATAGTGGATAGGATAGGATTGAGGATAGGATAGGATAGAGGATAGGATAGGGGATTGGCTAGGATATAGTATAGGATAGGATAGAGAATAGGATTGGATGGAGGATAGGATAGGATAGAGGATAGGATATAATAGAGGATAGGATCGGATAGAAGATAGGATATAATAGAGGATAGGATATAATAGAGGATAGGATAGGGGATTGGATAGGATAGAGGATATGATAGGATAGAACATAGGATAGGATAGTGGATTGGAGAGGATAGAGGATAGTATAGGATTAAGGATAGGATAGGATAGAGGCTAGGATAGGATAGAGTATCGGATAGGGGATTGGATAGGATAGAGGATAGGATAGGGGATTGGATAGGATAGAGGACAGGAGACGATAGAGGATAGGGCAGAATAGAGGATAGGATAGGATACAGGATATGATAGAATAGAGGATAGGATAGGATTGAGGATAGGACGGGATAGACGAGAGGATAGAGGATTGGATAGGGGATCTGATAGTATAGAGGATAGGATAGGATAGAGGATAGGATAGGATAGAGGATAGAATAGAGGATAGGATCGGATAGAGGATAGGATAGGGGATTGGATAGGATAGATGATAGGAGACGATAGAGGATAGGATAGGGGATTGGATAGGATAGAGGACAGGAGACGATAGAGGATAGCATACGATAGAGGATACGATAGGATAGAGGATAGGATAGGATAGAGGATAGGATAGGATAGTGGATAGGATAGGATTGAGGATAGGATAGGATAGAGGATAGGATAGGGGATTGGCTAGGATATAGTATAGGATAGGATAGAGAATAGGATTGGATGGAGGATAGGATAGGATAGAGGATAGGATATAATAGAGGATAGGATCGGATAGAAGATAGGATATAATAGAGGATAGGATAGAGGATAGGATAGGATAGAGTATAGGATAGGATAAAGGATAGGATAGGATAGAGGACAGGAGACAATAGAGGATAGCATACGATAGAGGTTACGATAGGATAGAGGATAGGATAGGATAGAGGATAGGATAGGATAGAGTATAGGATAGGATAGAGGATAGGATAGGATAGAGGATAGGATAGGAAAGAGGATAGGATAGAATCGAGGATAGGATAGTATAGTGGATAGGATATAATAGAGGATAGGATCGGATAGAGGATAGGATAGGGGATTGGATAGGACAGAGGATATGATAGGATAGAGGATCGGATAGGGGATTGGATAGGATAGAGGATAGGAGACGATACAGGATAGGATAGGGGATTGGAGAGGATAGTGGACAGGAGACGATAGAGGATAGCATACGATACAGGATAGGATAGGATAGAGGATAGGAAAGGATAGAGGAAAGGATAGGATAGAGGGTAGGATAGGAAAGAGGATAGGATAGGGTAGAGGATGGGATAGGATGGAGGATAGGATAGGACAGAGGATAGGATAGAGGATAGGAATGGATAGTGGATAGGATAGGATAGAGGGTAGGATAGGAAAGAGGATAGGATAGGGTAGAGGATGGGATAGGATGGAGGATAGGATAGGACAGAGGATAGGATATAATAGAGGATAGGATAGGATACAGGATATGTTAGGATAGAGGATAGGATAGGATTGAGGATAGGACGGGATAAAGGAGAGGATAGAGGATTGGATAGGATAGAGCATAGGATAGAGGAAAGGATAGACTATAGAATAGGATAGAGGATAGGATAGGATAGAGGATAGGATAGGATAGAGGATAGGATAGGATAGAGGATAGGATAGAATAGAGGATAGGATAGGATAGAGGATAGGATCGGATAGGGTATTGGATAGGATAGAGGATAGGAGACGATAGAGGATAAGATAGGGGATTGGATAGGATAGAGGATAGGATAGGATAGAGGATAGGATAGAGGATAGGATAGGACAGAGGATAGGATAGGGGATTTGATAGGATAGAGGATAGGATAGGATAGAGGATAGGATAGGATAGAGGATAGGATAGGATAGAGGATAGTATAGGATAGAGGATAGGATAGGATAGAGGATAGGATAGGATAGAGGATAGGATAGGATAGAGGATAGGATAGGATAGAGGATAGGATAGGATAGAGGATAGAATAGAGGATAGGATCGGATAGAGGATAGGATAGGGGATTGGATAGGATAGAGGATAGGATAGGATAGAGGATAGGATAGGATAGAGGATAGGATAGGATAGAGGATAGGATAGGATAGAGGATAGGATAGGATAGAGGATAGGATAGGATAGAGGATAGGATAGGATAGAGGATAGGATAGGATAGAGGATAGGATAGGATAGAGGATAGGATAGGATAGAGGATAGGATAGGATAGAGGATAGGATAGGATAGAGGATAGGATAGGATAGAGGATTGGATAGACGATAGGATAGGATAGATGATAGGATAGGATAGAGGATAGGATAGACGAAAGGATAGGATAGAGGATAGGATAGGATAGAGGATAGGATAGGATAGAGGATAGGATAGGATAGAGGATAGGATAGGACAGAGGATAGGAAAGGATAGAGGAAAGGATAGGATAGAGGGTAGGATAGGAAAGAGGATAGGATAGGGTAGAGGATGGGATAGGATGGAGGATAGGATAGGACAGAGGATAGGATAGAGGATAGGAATGGATAGTGGATAGGATAGGATAGAGGGTAGGATAGGAAAGAGGATAGGATAGGGTAGAGGATGGGATAGGATGGAGGATAGGATAGGACAGAGGATAGGATCGGATAGGGTATTGGATAGGATAGAGGATAGGAGACGATAGAGGATAGGATAGGGGATTGGATAGAATAGAGGATAGGATAGGATAGAGGATAGAATAGAGGATAGGATCGGATAGAGGATAGGATAGGGGATTGGATAGGATAGAGGATAGGATAGGATAGAGGATAGGATAGGATAGAGGATAGGATAGGATAGAGGATAGGATAGGATAGAGGATAGGATAGGATAGAGGATAGGATAGGATAGAGGATAGGATAGGACAGAGGATAGGATGGGGGATTTGATAGGATAGAGGATAGGATAGGATAGAGGATAGGATAGGATAGAGGATAGGATAGGATAGAGGATAGGATAGGGGATTTGATAGGATAGAGGATAGGATAGGATAGAAGATAGGATAGGATAGAGGATAGGATAGAATAGAGGATAGGATAGGATAGAGGATAGGATAGGATAGAGGATAGGATAGAATAGAGGATAGGATAGGATAGAGGATAGGATCGGATAGGGTATTGGATAGGATAGAGGATAGGAGACGATAGAGGATAGGATAGGGGATTGGATAGAATAGAGGATAGGATAGGATAGAGGATAGAATAGAGGATAGGATCGGATAGAGGATAGGATAGGGGATTGGATAGGATAGAGGATAGGATAGGATAGAGGATAGGATAGGATAGAGGATAGGATAGGATAGAGGATAGGATAGGATAGAGGATAGGATAGGATAGAGGATAGGATAGGATAGAGGATAGGATAGGATAGAGGATAGGATAGGATAGAGGATAGGATAGGATAGAGGATAGGATAGGATAGAGGATAGGATAGGACAGAGGATAGGATGGGGGATTTGATAGGATAGAGGATAGGATAGGATAGAGGATAGGATAGGATAGAGGATAGGATAGGATAGAGGATAGGATAGGGGATTTGATAGGATAGAGGATAGGATAGGATAGAAGATAGGATAGGATAGAGGATAGGATAGGATAGAGGATAGGATAGACGATAGGATAGGATAGAGGATAGGATAGGATAGAGGATAGGATAGAATAGAGGATAGGATAGGATAGAGGATAGGATCGGATAGGGTATTGGATAGGATAGAGGATAGGAGGCGATAGAGGATAGGATAGGGGATTGGATAGGATAGAGGATAGGATAGGATAGAGGATAGAATAGAGGATAGGATCGGATAGAGGATAGGATAGGGGATTGGATAGGATAGAGGATAGGATAGGATAGAGGATAGGATAGGATAGAGGATAGGATAGGATAGAGGATAGGATAGGATAGAGGATAGGATAGGATAGAGGATAGGATAGGATAGAGGATAGGATAGGATAGAGGATAGGATAGGATAGAGGATAGGATAGGATAGAGGATAGGATAGGATAGAGGATAGGATAGGATAGAGGATAGGATAGGATAGAGGATTGGATAGACGATAGGATAGGATAGATGATAGGATAGGATAGAGGATAGGATAGACGATAGGATAGGATAGAGGATAGGATAGGATAGAGGATAGGATAGGATAGAGGATAGGATAGGATAGAGGATAGGATAGGACAGAGGATAGGATGGGGGATTTGATAGGATAGAGGATAGGATAGGATAGAGGATAGGATAGGATAGAGGATAGGATAGGATAGAGGATAGGATAGGGGATTTGATAGGATAGAGGATAGGATAGGATAGAAGATAGGATAGGATAGAGGATAGGATAGGATAGAGGATAGGATAGACGATAGGATAGGATAGAGGATAGGATAGGATAGAGGATAGGATAGGATAGAGGACAGGATAGGATAGAGGATTGGATAGGATACAGGAAAGGATCGGATTGAGGATAGATGATAGGATAGGATAGAGGATTGGATAGGATACAGGATAGGATAGGATAGAGGATAGGATAGGGGATTTGATAGGATAGAGGATAGGATAGGATAGAGGATAGGATAGACGATAGGATAGGATAGAGGATAGGATAGGATAGAGGATAGGATAGGGGATTTGATAGGATAGAGGATAGGATAGGATAGAGGATAGGATAGACGATAGGATAGGATAGAGGATAGGATAGGATAGAGGATAGGATAGAGGATAGGATAGGACAGAGGATAGGATAGGGGATTTGATAGGATAGAGGATAGGATAGGATAGAGGATAGGATAGGATAGAGGATAGGATAGGATAGAGGATAGTATAGGATAGAGGATAGGATAGGATAGAGGATAGGATAGGATAGAGGATAGGATAGGATAGAGGATAGGATAGGATAGAGGATAGGATAGGATAGAGGATAGGATAGGATAGAGGATAGGATAGGATAGAGGATAGGATAGGATAGAGGATAGGATAGGATAGAGGATAGGATAGGATAGAGGATAGGATAGGATAGAGGATAGGATAGGATAGAGGATAGGATAGGATAGAGGATAGGATAGGATAGAGGATAGGATAGGATAGAGGATAGGATAGGATAGAGGATAGGATAGGATAGAGGATAGGATAGGATAGAGGATAGGATAGGATAGAGGATAGGATAGGATAGAGGATAGGATAGGATAGAGGATAGGATAGGATAGAGGATAGGATAGGATAGAGGATAGGATAGGATAGAGGATAGGATAGGATAGAGGATAGGATAGGATAGAGGATAGGATAGGATAGAGGATAGGATAGGATAGAGGATAGGATAGGATAGAGGATAGGATAGGATAGAGGATAGGATAGGATAGAGGATAGGATAGGATAGAGGATAGGATAGGATAGAGGATAGGATAGGATAGAGGATAGGATAGGATAGAGGATAGGATAGGATAGAGGATAAGATAGGATAGAGGATAGGATAGGACAGAGGATACGATAGGGGATTTGATAGGATAGAAGATAGGATAGGATAGAGGATAGGATAGGATAGAGGATAGGATAGGGGATTTGATAGGATAGAGGATAGGATAGGATAGAGGATAGGTTAGGATAGAGGATAGGATAGGATAGAGGATAGGATAGGATAGAGGATAGGATAGGGGATTTGATAGGATAGAGGATAGGATAGGATAGAAGATAGGATAGGATAGAGGATAGGATAGGATAGAGGATAGGATAGACGATAGGATAGGATAGAGGATAGGATAGACGATAGAGGACAGGATAGGATAGAGGATTGGATAGGATACAGGAAAGGATCGGATTGAGGATAGATGATAGGATAGGATAGAGGATTGGATAGGATAAAGGATAGGATAGGATAGAGGATAGGATAGGGGATTTGATAGGATAGAGGATAGGATAGGATAGAGGATAGGATAGACGATAGGATAGGATTGAGGATAGATGATAGGATAGGATAGAGGATAGGATCGGATAGAGGATTGGATAGGATAGGATAGAGGATAGGATAGGGGATTTGATAGGATAGAGGATAGGATAGGATAGAAGATAGGATAGGATAGAGGATAAGATAGGATAGAGGATAGGATAGGATAGAGGATAGGATAGGATAGAGGATAGGATAGGATAGAGGATAGGATAGGATAGAGGATAGGATAGGATGGAGGATAGGATAGGATAGAGGATAAGATAGGATAGAGGATAGGATAGGATAGAGATTAGGATAGGATAGAGGATAGGATAGGGGATTTGATAGGATAGAGGATAGGATAGGATAGAAGATAGGATAGGATAGAGGATAAGATAGGATAGAGGATAGGATAGGATAGAGGATAGGATAGGATAGAGGATAGGATAGGATAGAGGATAGGATAGGATAGAGGATAGGATAGGATAGAGTATAGGATAGGATAGGATAGACGATAGGATTGGATAGAGGATAGGATAGGATAGAGGATAGGATAGAGGATAGGATAGAGGATAGGATAGGATAGAGAATAGGATAGGATGGGATAGGGGATAGGATAGGATAGAGGATAGGATAGACGATAGGATAGGATAGAGGATAGGATAGGATAGACGATAGGATAGGATAGAGGATAGGATAGGATAGAGGATAGGATAGAATAGAGGATAGGATAGGATAGAGGATAGGATCGGATAGGGTATTGGATAGGATAGAGGATAGGATAGGATAGAGGATAGGATAGGACAGAGGATAGGATGGGG
Source organism: Halictus rubicundus (assembly GCF_050948215.1). Lineage (NCBI taxonomy): Eukaryota > Metazoa > Arthropoda > Insecta > Hymenoptera > Halictidae > Halictus > Halictus rubicundus. The sequence continues at coordinate 23,168 of NW_027489078.1, read as the reverse complement.
GATTTGATAGGATAGAGGATAGGATAGGATAGAGGATAGGATAGGATAGAGGATAGGATAGGATAGAGGATAGGATAGGGGATTTGATAGGATAGAGGATAGGATAGGATAGAAGATAGGATAGGATAGAGGATAGGATAGGATAGAGGATAGGATAGACGATAGGATAGGATAGAGGATAGGATAGGATAGAGGATAGGATAGAATAGAGGATAGGATAGGATAGAGGATAGGATCGGATAGGGTATTGGATAGGATAGAGGATAGGAGGCGATAGAGGATAGGATAGGGGATTGGATAGGATAGAGGATAGGATAGGATAGAGGATAGAATAGAGGATAGGATCGGATAGAGGATAGGATAGGGGATTGGATAGGATAGAGGATAGGATAGGATAGAGGATAGGATAGGATAGAGGATAGGATAGGATAGAGGATAGGATAGGATAGAGGATAGGATAGGATAGAGGATAGGATAGGATAGAGGATAGGATAGGATAGAGGATAGGATAGGATAGAGGATAGGATAGGATAGAGGATAGGATAGGATAGAGGATAGGATAGGATAGAGGATAGGATAGGATAGAGGATAGGATAGGATAGAGGATTGGATAGACGATAGGATAGGATAGATGATAGGATAGGATAGAGGATAGGATAGACGATAGGATAGGATAGAGGATAGGATAGGATAGAGGATAGGATAGGATAGAGGATAGGATAGGATAGAGGATAGGATAGGACAGAGGATAGGATGGGGGATTTGATAGGATAGAGGATAGGATAGGATAGAGGATAGGATAGGATAGAGGATAGGATAGGATAGAGGATAGGATAGGGGATTTGATAGGATAGAGGATAGGATAGGATAGAAGATAGGATAGGATAGAGGATAGGATAGGATAGAGGATAGGATAGACGATAGGATAGGATAGAGGATAGGATAGGATAGAGGATAGGATAGGATAGAGGACAGGATAGGATAGAGGATTGGATAGGATACAGGAAAGGATCGGATTGAGGATAGATGATAGGATAGGATAGAGGATTGGATAGGATACAGGATAGGATAGGATAGAGGATAGGATAGGGGATTTGATAGGATAGAGGATAGGATAGGATAGAGGATAGGATAGACGATAGGATAGGATAGAGGATAGGATAGGATAGAGGATAGGATAGGGGATTTGATAGGATAGAGGATAGGATAGGATAGAGGATAGGATAGACGATAGGATAGGATAGAGGATAGGATAGGATAGAGGATAGGATAGAGGATAGGATAGGACAGAGGATAGGATAGGGGATTTGATAGGATAGAGGATAGGATAGGATAGAGGATAGGATAGGATAGAGGATAGGATAGGATAGAGGATAGTATAGGATAGAGGATAGGATAGGATAGAGGATAGGATAGGATAGAGGATAGGATAGGATAGAGGATAGGATAGGATAGAGGATAGGATAGGATAGAGGATAGGATAGGATAGAGGATAGGATAGGATAGAGGATAGGATAGGATAGAGGATAGGATAGGATAGAGGATAGGATAGGATAGAGGATAGGATAGGATAGAGGATAGGATAGGATAGAGGATAGGATAGGATAGAGGATAGGATAGGATAGAGGATAGGATAGGATAGAGGATAGGATAGGATAGAGGATAGGATAGGATAGAGGATAGGATAGGATAGAGGATAGGATAGGATAGAGGATAGGATAGGATAGAGGATAGGATAGGATAGAGGATAGGATAGGATAGAGGATAGGATAGGATAGAGGATAGGATAGCATAGAGGATAGGATAGGATAGAGGATAGGATAGGATAGAGGATAGGATAGGATAGAGGATAGGATAGGATAGAGGATAGGATAGGATAGAGGATAGGATAGGATAGAGGATAGGATAGGATAGAGGATAGGATAGGATAGAGGATAGGATAGGATAGAGGATAGGATAGGATAGAGGATAAGATAGGATAGAGGATAGGATAGGACAGAGGATACGATAGGGGATTTGATAGGATAGAAGATAGGATAGGATAGAGGATAGGATAGGATAGAGGATAGGATAGGGGATTTGATAGGATAGAGGATAGGATAGGATAGAGGATAGGTTAGGATAGAGGATAGGATAGGATAGAGGATAGGATAGGATAGAGGATAGGATAGGGGATTTGATAGGATAGAGGATAGGATAGGATAGAAGATAGGATAGGATAGAGGATAGGATAGGATAGAGGATAGGATAGACGATAGGATAGGATAGAGGATAGGATAGACGATAGAGGACAGGATAGGATAGAGGATTGGATAGGATACAGGAAAGGATCGGATTGAGGATAGATGATAGGATAGGATAGAGGATTGGATAGGATAAAGGATAGGATAGGATAGAGGATAGGATAGGGGATTTGATAGGATAGAGGATAGGATAGGATAGAGGATAGGATAGACGATAGGATAGGATTGAGGATAGATGATAGGATAGGATAGAGGATAGGATCGGATAGAGGATTGGATAGGATAGGATAGAGGATAGGATAGGGGATTTGATAGGATAGAGGATAGGATAGGATAGAAGATAGGATAGGATAGAGGATAAGATAGGATAGAGGATAGGATAGGATAGAGGATAGGATAGGATAGAGGATAGGATAGGATAGAGGATAGGATAGGATAGAGGATAGGATAGGATGGAGGATAGGATAGGATAGAGGATAAGATAGGATAGAGGATAGGATAGGATAGAGATTAGGATAGGATAGAGGATAGGATAGGGGATTTGATAGGATAGAGGATAGGATAGGATAGAAGATAGGATAGGATAGAGGATAAGATAGGATAGAGGATAGGATAGGATAGAGGATAGGATAGGATAGAGGATAGGATAGGATAGAGGATAGGATAGGATAGAGGATAGGATAGGATAGAGTATAGGATAGGATAGGATAGACGATAGGATTGGATAGAGGATAGGATAGGATAGAGGATAGGATAGAGGATAGGATAGGATAGAGGATAGGATAGGATAGAGGATAGGATAGGGGATTTGATAGGATAGAGGATAGGATAGGATAGAGGATAGGATAGACGATAGGATAGGATAGAGGATAGGATAGGATAGAGGATAGGATAGAGGATAGGATAGGACAGAGGATAGGATAGGGGATTTGATAGGATAGAGGATAGGATAGGATAGAGGATAGGATAGGATAGAGGATAGGATAGGATAGAGGATAGTATAGGATAGAGGATAGGATAGGATAGAGGATAGGATAGGATAGAGGATAGGATAGGATAGAGGATAGGATAGGATAGAGGATAGGATAGGATAGAGGATAGGATAGGATAGAGGATAGGATAGGATAGAGGATAGGATAGGATAGAGGATAGGATAGGATAGAGGATAGGATAGGATAGAGGATAGGATAGGATAGAGGATAGGATAGGATAGAGGATAGGATAGGATAGAGGATAGGATAGGATAGAGGATAGGATAGGATAGAGGATAGGATAGGATAGAGGATAGGATAGGATAGAGGATAGGATAGGATAGAGGATAGGATAGGATAGAGGATAGGATAGGATAGAGGATAGGATAGGATAGAGGATAGGATAGGATAGAGGATAGGATAGGATAGAGGATAGGATAGGATAGAGGATAGGATAGGATAGAGGATAGGATAGGATAGAGGATAGGATAGGATAGAGGATAGGATAGGATAGAGGATAGGATAGGATAGAGGATAGGATAGGATAGAGGATAGGATAGGATAGAGGATAGGATAGGATAGAGGATAGGATAGGATAGAGGATAGGATAGGATAGAGGATAGGATAGAGGATAGGATAGGACAGAGGATAGGATAGGGGATTTGATAGGATAGAGGATAGGATAGGATAGAGGATAGGATAGGATAGAGGATAGGATAGGATAGAGGATAGGATAGGATAGAGGATAGGATAGGATAGAGGATAGGATAGGATAGAGGATAGGATAGGATAGAGGATAGGATAGGATAGAGGATAGGATAGGATAGAGGATAGGATAGGATAGAGGATAGGATAGGATAGAGGATAGGATAGGATAGAGGATAGGATAGGATAGAGGGTAGGATGGGACAGAGGATAGGATAGGATAGAGGATAGGATAGGATAGAGGATAGGATAGGATAGAGGATTGGATAGACGATAGGATAGGATAGAGGATAGGATAGGATAGATGATAGGATAGGATAGATGATAGGATAGGATAGAGGATTCGATAGACGATAGGATAGGATAGATGATAGGATAGGATAGAGGATAGGATAGAGGATAGGATAGGATAGAGGATAGGATAGGATAGAGGATAGGATAGGATAGAGGATAGGATAGGACAGAGGATAGGATGGGGGATTTGATAGGATAGACGATAGGATAGGATAGAGGATAGGATAGGATAGAGGATAGGATAGGATAGAGGATAGGATAGGGGATTTGATAGGATAGAGGATAGGATAGGATAGAAGATAGGATAGGATAGAGGATAGGATAGGATAGAGGATAGGATAGACGATAGGATAGGATAGAGGATAGGATAGGATAGAGGATAGGATAGGATAGAGGACAGGATAGGATAGAGGATTGGATAGGATAGAGGATAAGATAGGATAGAGGATAGGATAGGACAGAGGATAGGATAGGGGATTTGATAGGATAGAGGATAGGATAGGATAGAAGATAGGATAGGATAGAGGATAGGACAGGATGGAGGATAGGATAGGATAGAGGATAGGATAGACGATAGGATAGGATAGAGGATAGGATAGGATAGAGGATAGGATAGGATAGAGGATAGGATAGGATAGAGGATAGGATAGGATAGAGGATAGGATAGGATAGGATAGAGGATAGGATAGGATAGAGGATAGGATAGGATAGAGGATAGGATAGGATAGAGGATAGGATAGGATAGAGGATAGGATAGGATAGAGGATAGGATAGGATAGAGGATAGGATAGGATAGAGGATAGGATAGGATAGAGGATAGGATAGGATAGATGATAGGATAGGATAGAGGATAGGATAGGATAGAGGATAGGATAGGATAGAGGATAGGATAGACGATAGGATAGGATAGAGGATAGGATAGGATAGAGGATAGGATAGACGATAGAGGACAGGATAGGATAGAGGATTTAATAGGATACAGGAAAGGATAGGATTGAGGATAGATGATAGGATAGGATAGAGGATAGGATCGGATAGAGGATTGGATAGGATAGGATAGAGGATAGGATAGGGGATTTGATAGGATAGAGGATAGGATAGGATAGAAGATAGGATAGGATAGAGGATAAGATAGGATAGAGGATTGGATAGCATACAGGATAGGATAGGATAGAGGATAGGATAGGGGATTTGATAGGATAGAGGATAGGATAGGATAGAGGATATTATAGGATAGAGGATAGGATAGGATAGAGGATAGGATAGGATAGAGTATAGGATAGGATACGATATACGATAGGATAGGATAGAGGATAGGATAGGATAGAGGATAGGATAGAGGATAGGATAGAGGATAGGATAGGATAGAGAATAGGATAGGATAGAGGATGGGATATGATATAGGATAGGATGGGATAGGGAATAGGATAGGATAGAGGATAGGATAGACGATAGGATAGGATAGAGGATAGGATAGGATAGAGGATAGGATAGGATAGAGGATATTATAGGATAGAGGATAGGATAGGATGGAGGATAGGATAGGATAGAGGATAGGATAGACGATAGGATAGGATAGAGGATAGGATAGGATAGAGGATAGGATAGGATAGAGGATAGGATAGGATAGAGGATAGGATAGGATAGAGGATAGGATAGGATAGAGGATAGGATAGGATAGAGGATAGGATAGGATAGAGGATAGGATAGGATAGAGGATAGGATAGGATAGAGGATAGGATAGGATAGAGGATAGGATAGGATAGAGGATAGGATAGGATAGAGGATAGGATAGGATAGAGGATTGGATAGACGATAGGATAGGATAGATGATAGGATAGGATAGATGATAGGATAGGATAGATGATAGGATAGGATAGATGATAGGATAGACGGTAGGATAGGATAGAGGATAGGATAGGATAGAGGATAGGATAGGATAGAGGATAAGATAGGATAGAGGATAGGATAGGACAGAGGATAGGATAGGATAGAGGATAGGATAGACGATAGGATAGGATAGAGGATAGGATAGGATAGAGGATAGGATAGGATAGAGGATAAGATAGGATAGAGGATAGGATAGGATAGAGGATAGGATAGGATAGACGATAGGATAGGATTGAGGATAGATGATAGGATAGGATAGAGGATAGGATCGGATAGAGGATTGGATAGGATAGGATAGAGGATAGGATAGGGGATTTGATAGGATAGAGAATAGGATAGGATAGAAGATAGGATAGGATAGAGGATAAGATAGGATAGAGGATAGGATAGGATAGAGGATAGGATAGGATAGAGGATAGGATAGGATAGAGGATAGGATAGACGATAGGATAGGATAGAGGATAGGATAGGATAGAGGATAGGATAGGATAGAGGATAGGATAGGATAGAGTATAGGATAGGATAGGATAGACGATAGGATAGGATAGAGGATAGGATAGGATAGAGGATAGGATAGGATAGAGAATAGGATAGGATGGGATAGGGGATAGGATAGGATAGAGGATAGGATAGACGATAGGATAGGATAGAGGATAGGATAGGATAGAGGATAGGATAGGATAGAGGATATTATAGGATAGAGGATAGGATAGGATGGAGGATAGGATGGGATAGAGGATAGGATAGACGATAGGATAGGATAGAGGATAGGATAGGATAGAGGATAGGATAGGATAGAGGATAGGATAGGATAGAGGATAGGATAGGATAGAGGATAGGATAGGATAGAGGATAGGATAGGATAGAGGATAGGATAGGATAGAGGATAGGATAGGATAGAGGATAGGATAGGATAGAGGATAGGATAGGATAGAGGATAGGATAGGATAGAGGATAGGATAGGATAGAGGATAGGATAGGATAGAGGATAGGATAGGATAGAGGATAGGATAGGATAGAGGATAGGATAGAGGATAGGATAGGACAGAGGATAGGATAGGGGATTTGATAGGATAGAGGATAGGATAGGATAGAGGATAGGATAGGATAGAGGATAGGATAGGATAGAGGATAGGATAGGATAGAGGATAGGATAGGATAGAGGATAGGATAGGATAGAGGATAGGATAGGATAGAGGATAGGATAGGATAGAGGATAGGATAGGATAGAGGATAGGATAGGATAGAGGATAGGATAGGATAGAGGATAGGATAGGATAGAGGATAGGATAGGATAGAGGATAGGATAGGATAGAGGGTAGGATGGGACAGAGGATAGGATAGGATAGAGGATAGGATAGGATAGAGGATAGGATAGGATAGAGGATTGGATAGACGATAGGATAGGATAGAGGATAGGATAGGATAGATGATAGGATAGGATAGATGATAGGATAGGATAGAGGATTCGATAGACGATAGGATAGGATAGATGATAGGATAGGATAGAGGATAGGATAGAGGATAGGATAGGATAGAGGATAGGATAGGATAGAGGATAGGATAGGATAGAGGATAGGATAGGACAGAGGATAGGATGGGGGATTTGATAGGATAGACGATAGGATAGGATAGAGGATAGGATAGGATAGAGGATAGGATAGGATAGAGGATAGGATAGGGGATTTGATAGGATAGAGGATAGGATAGGATAGAAGATAGGATAGGATAGAGGATAGGATAGGATAGAGGATAGGATAGACGATAGGATAGGATAGAGGATAGGATAGGATAGAGGATAGGATAGGATAGAGGACAGGATAGGATAGAGGATTGGATAGGATAGAGGATAAGATAGGATAGAGGATAGGATAGGACAGAGGATAGGATAGGGGATTTGATAGGATAGAGGATAGGATAGGATAGAAGATAGGATAGGATAGAGGATAGGACAGGATGGAGGATAGGATAGGATAGAGGATAGGATAGACGATAGGATAGGATAGAGGATAGGATAGGATAGAGGATAGGATAGGATAGAGGATAGGATAGGATAGAGGATAGGATAGGATAGAGGATAGGATAGGATAGGATAGAGGATAGGATAGGATAGAGGATAGGATAGGATAGAGGATAGGATAGGATAGAGGATAGGATAGGATAGAGGATAGGATAGGATAGAGGATAGGATAGGATAGAGGATAGGATAGGATAGAGGATAGGATAGGATAGAGGATAGGATAGGATAGATGATAGGATAGGATAGAGGATAGGATAGGATAGAGGATAGGATAGGATAGAGGATAGGATAGACGATAGGATAGGATAGAGGATAGGATAGGATAGAGGATAGGATAGACGATAGAGGACAGGATAGGATAGAGGATTTAATAGGATACAGGAAAGGATAGGATTGAGGATAGATGATAGGATAGGATAGAGGATAGGATCGGATAGAGGATTGGATAGGATAGGATAGAGGATAGGATAGGGGATTTGATAGGATAGAGGATAGGATAGGATAGAAGATAGGATAGGATAGAGGATAAGATAGGATAGAGGATTGGATAGCATACAGGATAGGATAGGATAGAGGATAGGATAGGGGATTTGATAGGATAGAGGATAGGATAGGATAGAGGATATTATAGGATAGAGGATAGGATAGGATAGAGGATAGGATAGGATAGAGTATAGGATAGGATACGATATACGATAGGATAGGATAGAGGATAGGATAGGATAGAGGATAGGATAGAGGATAGGATAGAGGATAGGATAGGATAGAGAATAGGATAGGATAGAGGATGGGATATGATATAGGATAGGATGGGATAGGGAATAGGATAGGATAGAGGATAGGATAGACGATAGGATAGGATAGAGGATAGGATAGGATAGAGGATAGGATAGGATAGAGGATATTATAGGATAGAGGATAGGATAGGATGGAGGATAGGATAGGATAGAGGATAGGATAGACGATAGGATAGGATAGAGGATAGGATAGGATAGAGGATAGGATAGGATAGAGGATAGGATAGGATAGAGGATAGGATAGGATAGAGGATAGGATAGGATAGAGGATAGGATAGGATAGAGGATAGGATAGGATAGAGGATAGGATAGGATAGAGGATAGGATAGGATAGAGGATAGGATAGGATAGAGGATAGGATAGGATAGAGGATAGGATAGGATAGAGGATAGGATAGGATAGAGGATTGGATAGACGATAGGATAGGATAGATGATAGGATAGGATAGATGATAGGATAGGATAGATGATAGGATAGGATAGATGATAGGATAGACGGTAGGATAGGATAGAGGATAGGATAGGATAGAGGATAGGATAGGATAGAGGATAAGATAGGATAGAGGATAGGATAGGACAGAGGATAGGATAGGATAGAGGATAGGATAGACGATAGGATAGGATAGAGGATAGGATAGGATAGAGGATAGGATAGGATAGAGGATAAGATAGGATAGAGGATAGGATAGGATAGAGGATAGGATAGGATAGACGATAGGATAGGATTGAGGATAGATGATAGGATAGGATAGAGGATAGGATCGGATAGAGGATTGGATAGGATAGGATAGAGGATAGGATAGGGGATTTGATAGGATAGAGAATAGGATAGGATAGAAGATAGGATAGGATAGAGGATAAGATAGGATAGAGGATAGGATAGGATAGAGGATAGGATAGGATAGAGGATAGGATAGGATAGAGGATAGGATAGACGATAGGATAGGATAGAGGATAGGATAGGATAGAGGATAGGATAGGATAGAGGATAGGATAGGATAGAGTATAGGATAGGATAGGATAGACGATAGGATAGGATAGAGGATAGGATAGGATAGAGGATAGGATAGGATAGAGAATAGGATAGGATGGGATAGGGGATAGGATAGGATAGAGGATAGGATAGACGATAGGATAGGATAGAGGATAGGATAGGATAGAGGATAGGATAGGATAGAGGATATTATAGGATAGAGGATAGGATAGGATGGAGGATAGGATGGGATAGAGGATAGGATAGACGATAGGATAGGATAGAGGATAGGATAGGATAGAGGATAGGATAGGATAGAGGATAGGATAGAGGATAGGATAGGACAGAGGATAGGATAGGGGATTTGATAGGATAGAGGATAGGATAGGATAGAGGATAGGATAGGATAGAGGATAGGATAGGATAGAGGATAGGATAGGATAGAGGATAGGATAGGATAGAGGATAGGATAGGATAGAGGATAGGATAGGATAGAGGATAGGATAGGATAGAGGATAGGATAGGATAGAGGATAGGATAGGATAGAGGATAGGATAGGATAGAGGATAGGATAGGATAGAGGATAGGATAGGATAGAGGATAGGATAGGATAGAGGATAGGATAGGATAGAGGATAGGATAGGATAGAGGATAGGATAGGATAGAGGATAGGATAGGATAGAGGATTGGATAGACGATAGGATAGGATAGAGGATAGGATAGGATAGATGATAGGATAGGATAGATGATAGGATAGGATAGAGGATAGGATAGGATAGGGGATTGGATAGACGATAGGATAGGATAGATGATAGGATAGGATAGAGGATAGGATAGACGATAGGATAGGATAGAGGATAGGATAGGATAGAGGATAGGATAGGATAGAGGATAGGATAGGATAGAGGATAGGATAGGACAGAGGATAGGATGGGGGATTTGATAGGATAGAGGATAGGATAGGATAGAGGATAGGATAGGATAGAGGATAGGATAGGATAGAGGATAGGATAGGATAGAGGATAGGATAGGGGATTTGATAGGATAGAGGATAGGATAGGATAGAAGATAGGATAGGATAGAGGATAGGATAGGATAGAGGATAGGATAGACGATAGGATAGGATAGAGGATAGGATAGGATAGAGGATAGGATAGGATAGAGGATAGGATAGGATAGAGGATAGGATAGGATAGGATAGAGGATAGGATAGGATAGAGGATAGGATAGGATAGAGGATAGGATAGGATAGAGGATAGGATAGGATAGAGGATAGGATAGGATAGAGGATAGGATAGGATAGAGGATAGGATAGGATAGAGGATAGGATAGGATAGAGGATAGGATAGGATAGAGGATAGGATAGGATAGAGGATAGGATAGGATAGATGATAGGATAGGATAGAGGATAGGATAGGATAGAGGATAGGATAGGATAGAGGATAGGATAGACGATAGGATAGGATAGAGGATAGGATAGGATAGAGGATAGGATAGACGATAGAGGACAGGATAGGATAGAGGATTTAATAGGATACAGGAAAGGATAGGATTGAGGATAGATGATAGGATAGGATAGAGGATAGGATCGGATAGAGGATTGGATAGGATAGGATAGAGGATAGGATAGGGGATTTGATAGGATAGAGGATAGGATAGGATAGAAGATAGGATAGGATAGAGGATAAGATAGGATAGAGGATTGGATAGCATACAGGATAGGATAGGATAGAGGATAGGATAGGGGATTTGATAGGATAGAGGATAGGATAGGATAGAGGATATTATAGGATAGAGGATAGGATAGGATAGAGGATAGGATAGGATAGAGTATAGGATAGGATACGATATACGATAGGATAGGATAGAGGATAGGATAGGATAGAGGATAGGATAGAGGATAGGATAGAGGATAGGATAGGATAGAGAATAGGATAGGATAGAGGATGGGATATGATATAGAATAGGATGGGATAGGGAATAGGATAGGATAGAGGATAGGATAGACGATAGGATAGGATAGAGGATAGGATAGGATAGAGGATAGGATAGGATAGAGGATATTATAGGATAGAGGATAGGATAGGATGGAGGATAGGATAGGATAGAGGATAGGATAGACGATAGGATAGGATAGAGGATAGGATAGGATAGAGGATAGGATAGGATAGAGGATAGGATAGGATAGAGGATAGGATAGGATAGAGGATAGGATAGGATAGAGGATAGGATAGGATAGAGGATAGGATAGGATAGAGGATAGGATAGGATAGAGGATAGGATAGGATAGAGGATAGGATAGGATAGAGGATAGGATAGGATAGAGGATAGGATAGGATAGAGGATAGGATAGGATAGAGGATAGGATAGGATAGAGGATTGGATAGACGATAGGATAGGATAGATGATAGGATAGGATAGATGATAGGATAGGATAGATGATAGGATAGGATAGATGATAGGATAGACGGTAGGATAGGATAGAGGATAGGATAGGATAGAGGATAGGATAGGATAGAGGATAAGATAGGATAGAGGATAGGATAGGACAGAGGATAGGATAGGATAGAGGATAGGATAGACGATAGGATAGGATAGACGATAGGATAGGATTGAGGATAGATGATAGGATAGGATAGAGGATAGGATCGGATAGAGGATTGGATAGGATAGGATAGAGGATAGGATAGGGGATTTGATAGGATAGAGAATAGGATAGGATAGAAGATAGGATAGGATAGAGGATAAGATAGGATAGAGGATAGGATAGGATAGAGGATAGGATAGGATAGAGGATAGGATAGGATAGAGGATAGGATAGACGATAGGATAGGATAGAGGATAGGATAGGATAGAGGATAGGATAGGATAGAGGATAGGATAGGATAGAGTATAGGATAGGATAGGATAGACGATAGGATAGGATAGAGGATAGGATAGGATAGAGGATAGGATAGGATAGAGAATAGGATAGGATGGGATAGGGGATAGGATAGGATAGAGGATAGGATAGACGATAGGATAGGATAGAGGATAGGATACGATAGAGGATAGGATAGGATAGAGGATATTATAGGATAGAGGATAGGATAGGATGGAGGATAGGATGGGATAGAGGATAGGATAGACGATAGGATAGGATAGAGGATAGGATAGGATAGAGGATAGGATAGGATAGAGGATAGGATAGAGGATAGGATAGGACAGAGGATAGGATAGGGGATTTGATAGGATAGAGGATAGGATAGGATAGAGGATAGGATAGGATAGAGGATAGGATAGGATAGAGGATAGGATAGGATAGAGGATAGGATAGGATAGAGGATAGGATAGGATAGAGGATAGGATAGGATAGAGGATAGGATAGGATAGAGGATAGGATAGGATAGAGGATAGGATAGGATAGAGGATAGGATAGGATAGAGGATAGGATAGGATAGAGGATAGGATAGGATAGAGGATAGGATAGGATAGAGGATAGGATAGGATAGAGGATAGGATAGGATAGAGGATAGGATAGGATAGAGGATAGGATAGGATAGAGGATTGGATAGACGATAGGATAGGATAGAGGATAGGATAGGATAGATGATAGGATAGGATAGATGATAGGATAGGATAGAGGATAGGATAGGATAGGGGATTGGATAGACGATAGGATAGGATAGATGATAGGATAGGATAGAGGATAGGATAGACGATAGGATAGGATAGAGGATAGGATAGGATAGAGGATAGGATAGGATAGAGGATAGGATAGGATAGAGGATAGGATAGGACAGAGGATAGGATGGGGGATTTGATAGGATAGAGGATAGGATAGGATAGAGGATAGGATAGGATAGAGGATAGGATAGGATAGAGGATAGGATAGGATAGAGGATAGGATAGGGGATTTGATAGGATAGAGGATAGGATAGGATAGAAGATAGGATAGGATAGAGGATAGGATAGGATAGAGGATAGGATAGACGATAGGATAGGATAGAGGATAGGATAGGATAGAGGATAGGATAGGATAGAGGATAGGATAGGATAGAGGATAGGATAGGATAGGATAGAGGATAGGATAGGATAGAGGATAGGATAGGATAGAGGATAGGATAGGATAGAGGATAGGATAGGATAGAGGATAGGATAGGATAGAGGATAGGATAGGATAGAGGATAGGATAGGATAGAGGATAGGATAGGATAGAGGATAGGATAGGATAGATGATAGGATAAGATAGAGGATAGGATAGGATAGAGGATAGGATAGGATAGAGGATAGGATAGACGATAGGATAGGATAGAGGATAGGATAGGATAGAGGATAGGATAGACGATAGAGGACAGGATAGGATAGAGGATTTAATAGGATACAGGAAAGGATAGGATTGAGGATAGATGATAGGATAGGATAGAGGATAGGATCGGATAGAGGATTGGATAGGATAGGATAGAGGATAGGATAGGGGATTTGATAGGATAGAGGATAGGATAGGATAGAAGATAGGATAGGATAGAGGATAAGATAGGATAGAGGATTGGATAGCATACAGGATAGGATAGGATAGAGGATAGGATAGGGGATTTGATAGGATAGAGGATAGGATAGGATAGAGGATATTATAGGATAGAGGATAGGATAGGATAGAGGATAGGATAGGATAGAGTATAGGATAGGATACGATATACGATAGGATAGGATAGAGGATAGGATAGGATAGAGGATAGGATAGAGGATAGGATAGAGGATAGGATAGGATAGAGAATAGGATAGGATAGAGGATGGGATATGATATAGAATAGGATGGGATAGGGAATAGGATAGGATAGAGGATAGGATAGACGATAGGATAGGATAGAGGATAGGATAGGATAGAGGATAGGATAGGATAGAGGATATTATAGGATAGAGGATAGGATAGGATGGAGGATAGGATAGGATAGAGGATAGGATAGACGATAGGATAGGATAGAGGATAGGATAGGATAGAGGATAGGATAGGATAGAGGATAGGATAGGATAGAGGATAGGATAGGATAGAGGATAGGATAGGATAGAGGATAGGATAGGATAGAGGATAGGATAGGATAGAGGATAGGATAGGATAGAGGATAGGATAGGATAGAGGATAGGATAGGATAGAGGATAGGATAGGATAGAGGATAGGATAGGATAGAGGATTGGATAGACGATAGGATAGGATAGATGATAGGATAGGATAGATGATAGGATAGGATAGATGATAGGATAGGATAGATGATAGGATAGACGGTAGGATAGGATAGAGGATAGGATAGGATAGAGGATAGGATAGGATAGAGGATAAGATAGGATAGAGGATAGGATAGGACAGAGGATAGGATAGGATAGAGGATAGGATAGACGATAGGATAGGATAGACGATAGGATAGGATTGAGGATAGATGATAGGATAGGATAGAGGATAGGATCGGATAGAGGATTGGATAGGATAGGATAGAGGATAGGATAGGGGATTTGATAGGATAGAGAATAGGATAGGATAGAAGATAGGATAGGATAGAGGATAAGATAGGATAGAGGATAGGATAGGATAGAGGATAGGATAGGATAGAGGATAGGATAGGATAGAGGATAAGATAGGATAGAGGATAGGATAGGATAGAGGATAGGATAGGATAGAGGATAGGATAGGATAGAGGATAGGATAGACGATAGGATAGGATAGAGGATAGGATAGGATAGAGGATAGGATAGGATAGAGGATAGGATAGGATAGAGTATAGGATAGGATAGGATAGACGATAGGATAGGATAGAGGATAGGATAGGATAGAGGATAGGATAGGATAGAGAATAGGATAGGATGGGATAGGGGATAGGATAGGATAGAGGATAGGATAGACGATAGGATAGGATAGAGGATAGGATAGGATAGAGGATAGGATAGGATAGAGGATATTATAGGATAGAGGATAGGATAGGATGGAGGATAGGATGGGATAGAGGATAGGATAGACGATAGGATAGGATAGAGGATAGGATAGGATAGAGGATAGGATAGGATAGAGGATAGGATAGAGGATAGGATAGGACAGAGGATAGGATAGGGGATTTGATAGGATAGAGGATAGGATAGGATAGAGGATAGGATAGGATAGAGGATAGGATAGGATAGAGGATAGGATAGGATAGAGGATAGGATAGGATAGAGGATAGGATAGGATAGAGGATAGGATAGGATAGAGGATAGGATAGGATAGAGGATAGGATAGGATAGAGGATAGGATAGGATAGAGGATAGGATAGGATAGAGGATAGGATAGGATAGAGGATAGGATAGGATAGAGGATAGGATAGGATAGAGGATAGGATAGGATAGAGGATTGGATAGACGATAGGATAGGATAGAGGATAGGATAGGATAGATGATAGGATAGGATAGATGATAGGATAGGATAGAGGATAGGATAGGATAGGGGATTGGATAGACGATAGGATAGGATAGATGATAGGATAGGATAGAGGATAGGATAGACGATAGGATAGGATAGAGGATAGGATAGGATAGAGGATAGGATAGGATAGAGGATAGGATAGGATAGAGGATAGGATAGGACAGAGGATAGGATGGGGATTTGATAGGATAGAGGATAGGATAGGATAGAGGATAGGATAGGATAGAGGATAGGATAGGATAGAGGATAGGATAGGGGATTTGATAGGATAGAGGATAGGATAGGATAGAAGATAGGATAGGATAGAGGATAGGATAGGATAGAGGATAGGATAGACGATAGGATAGGATAGAGGATAGGATAGGATAGAGGATAGGATAGGATAGAGGACAGGATAGGATAGAGGATTGGATAGGATAGAGGATAAGATAGGATAGAGGATAGGATAGGACAGAGGATAGGATAGGGGATTTGATAGGATAGAGGATAGGATAGGATAGAGGATAGGATAGGATAGAGGATAGGACAGGATGGAGGATAGGATAGGATAGAGGATAGGATAGACGATAGGATAGGATAGAGGATAGGATAGGATAGAGGATAGGATAGGATAGAGGATAGGATAGGATAGAGGATAGGATAGGATAGAGGATAGGATAGGATAGAGGATAGAATAGGATAGAGGATAGGATAGGATAGAGGATAGGATAGGATAGAGGATAGGATAGGATAGAGGATAAGATAGGATAGAGGATAGGATAGGACAGAGGATACGATAGGGGATTTGATAGGATAGAGGATAGGATAGGATAGAGGATAGGTTAGGATAGAGGATAGGATAGGATAGAGGATAGGATAGGATAGAGGATAGGATAGGGGATTTGATAGGATAGAGGATAGGATAGGATAGAAGATAGGATAGAGGATAGGATAGACGATAGAGGACAGGATAGGATAGAGGATTGGATAGGATACAGGAAAGGATCGGATTGAGGATAGATGATAGGATAGGATAGAGGATTGGATAGGATACAGAATAGGATAGGATAGAGGATAGGATAGGGGATTTGATAGGATAGAGGATAGGATAGGATAGAGGATAGGATAGACGATAGGATAGGATTGAGGATAGATGATAGGATAGGATAGAGGATAGGATCGGATAGAGGATTGGATAGGATAGGATAGAGGATAGGATAGGGGATTTGATAGGATAGAGAATAGGATAGGATAGAAGATAGGATAGGATAGAGGATAAGATAGGATAGAGGATAGGATAGGATAGAGGATAGGATAGGATAGAGGATAGGATAGACGATAGGATAGGATAGGATAGAGGATAGGATAGGATAGAGGATAGGATAGGATAGAGTATAGGATAGAGTATAGGATAGGATAGGATAGACGATAGGATAGGATAGAGGATAGGATAGGATAGAGGATAGGATAGAGGATAGGATAGAGGATAGGATAGGATAGAGAATAGGATAGGATGGGATAGGGGATAGGATAGGATAGAGGATAGGATAGACGATAGGATAGGATAGAGGATAGGATAGGATAGAGGATAGGATAGGATAGAGGATATTATAGGATAGAGGATAGGATAGGATGGAGGATAGGATGGGATAGAGGATAGGATAGACGATAGGATAGGATAGAGGATAGGATAGGATAGAGGATAGGATAGGATAGAGGATAGGATAGAGGATAGGATAGGACAGAGGATAGGATAGGGGATTTGATAGGATAGAGGATAGGATAGGATAGAGGATAGGATAGGATAGAGGATAGGATAGGATAGAGGATAGGATAGGATAGAGGATAGGATAGACGATAGGATAGGATAGAGGATATGATAGGATAGAGGATAGGATAGGATAGAGGACAGGATAGGATAGAGGATTGGATAGGATAGAGGATAAGATAGGATAGAGGATAGGATAGGACAGAGGATAGGATAGGGGATTTGATAGGATAGAGGATAGGATAGGATAGAGGATAGGATAGGATAGAGGATAGGACAGGATGGAGGATAGGATAGGATAGAGGATAGGATAGACGATAGGATAGGATAGAGGATAGGATAGGATAGAGGATAGGATAGGATAGAGGATAGGATAGGATAGAGGATAGGATAGGATAGAGGATAGGATAGGATAGAGGATAGAATAGGATAGAGGATAGGATAGGATAGAGGATAGGATAGACGATAGGATAGGATTGAGGATAGATGATAGGATAGGATAGAGGATAGGATCGGATAGAGGATTGGATAGGATAGGATAGAGGATAGGATAGGGGATTTGATAGGATAGAGAATAGGATAGGATAGAAGATAGGATAGGATAGAGGATAAGATAGGATAGAGGATAGGATAGGATAGAGGATAGGATAGGATAGAGGATAGGATAGGATAGAGGATAGGATAGACGATAGGATAGGATAGAGGATAGGATAGGATAGAGGATAGGATAGGATAGAGGATAGGATAGGATAGAGTATAGGATAGGATAGGATAGACGATAGGATAGGATAGAGGATAGGATAGGATAGAGGATAGGATAGAGGATAGGATAGAGGATAGGATAGGATAGAGAATAGGATAGGATGGGATAGGGATAGGATAGGATAGAGGATAGGATAGACGATAGGATAGGATAGAGGATAGGATAGGATAGAGGATAGGATAGGATAGAGGATAGGATAGGATAGAGGATATTATAGGATAGAGGATAGGATAGGATGGAGGATAGGATGGGATAGAGGATAGGATAGACGATAGGATAGGATAGAGGATAGGATAGGATAGAGGATAGGATAGGATAGAGGATAGGATAGAGGATAGGATAGGACAGGGGATAGGATAGGGGATTTGATAGGATAGAGGAAAGGATAGGATAGAGGATAGGATAGGATAGAGGATAGGATAGGATAGAGGATAGGATAGGATAGAGGATAGGATAGGATAGAGGATAGGATAGGATAGAGGATAGGATAGGATAGAGGATAGGATAGGATAGAGGATAGGATAGGATAGAGGATAGGATAGGATAGAGGATAGGATAGGATAGAGGATAGGATAGGATAGAGGATAGGATAGGATAGAGGATAGGATAGGATAGAGGATAGGATAGGATAGAGGATAGGATAGGATAGAGGATAGGATAGGATAGAGGATTGGATAGACGATAGGATAGGATAGAGGATAGGATAGGATAGATGATAGGATAGGATAGATGATAGGATAGGATAGAGGATAGGATAGGATAGAGGATTGGATAGACGATAGGATAGGATAGATGATAGGATAGGATAGAGGATAGGTAGACGATAGGATAGGATAGAGGATAGGATAGGATAGAGGATAGGATAGGATAGAGGATAGGATAGGATAGAGGATAGGATAGGACAGAGGATAGGATGGGGGATTTGATAGGATAGAGGATAGGATAGGATAGAGGATAGGATAGGATAGAGGATAGGATAGGATAGAGGATAGGATAGGGGATTTGATAGGATAGAGGATAGGATAGGATAGAGATAGGATAGGATAGAGGATAGGATAGGATAGAGGATAGGATAGACGATAGGATAGGATAGAGGATAGGATAGGATAGAGGATAGGATAGGATAGAGGACAGGATAGGATAGAGGATTGGATAGGATAGAGGATAAGATAGGATAGAGGATAGGATGAAGAGGATAGGATAGGGGATTGATAGGATAGAGGATTGATAGGATAGAGGATAGGATAGGATAGAGGATAGGATAGGATAGGAGGATAGGATAGGATAGAGGATAGGATAGACGATAGGATAGGATAGAGGATAGGATAGGATAGAGGATAGGATAGGATAGAGGATAGGATAGGATAGAGGATAGGATAGGATAGAGGATAGGATAGGATAGAGGATAGGATAGGATAGAGGATAGGATAGGATAGAGGATAGGATAGGATAGAGGATAGGATAGGATAGAGGATAGGATAGAGGATAGATAGGATAGAGGATAGGATAGAGGATAGGATAGGATAGAGGATAGGATAGGATAGAGGATAGGATTGGATAGAGGATTGGATAGGATAGGATAGGATAGAGGATAGGATAGGATAGATGATAGGATAGGATAGATGATAGGATAGGATAGAGGATAGGATAGGATAGAGGATTGGATAGACGATAGGATAGGATAGAGGATAGGATAGGATAGAGGATAGGATAGGACGATAGGATTAGGATAGAGGATAGGATAGGATAGAGGATAGGATAGGATAGAGGATAGGATAGGATAGAGGATAGGATAGGAAGAGGATAGGATGGAGGGATTTGATAGGATAGAGGATAGGATAGGATAGAGGATAGGATAGGATAGAGGATAGGATAGGATAGAGGATAGGATAGGGGATTTGATAGGATAGAGGATAGGATAGGATAGAGGATAGGATAGGATAGAGGATAGGATAGGATAGAGGATAGGATAGACGATAGGATTAGGATAGAGGATAGGATAGGATAGAGGATAGGATAGGATAGAGGAAAGGATAGGATAGGAGGATTGGATAGGATAGAGGATAGATAGGATAGAGGATAGGATAGGACTAGAGGATAGGATAGGGGATTTGATAGGATAGAGGATAGGATAGGATAGAGGATAGGATAGGATAGAGGATAGGACAGGATGAGGATAGGATAGGATAGAGGATAGGATAGAGATAGGATAGGATAGAGGATAGGATAGGATAGAGGATAGGATAGGATAGAGGATAGGATAGGATAGAGGATAGGATAGGATAGAGGATAGGATAGGATAGAGGATAGGATAGGATAGAGGATAGGATAGGATAGAGGATAGGATAGGATAGAGGATAGGATAGGATAGAGGATAGGATAGGATAGAGGATAGATAGGATAGAGGATAGGATAGGATAGAGGATAGGATTAGGATAGAGGATAGGATAGGATAGAGGATAGGATAGGATAGAGGATAGGATAGGATAGAGGATAGGATAGGATAGAGGATAGGATAGGATAGAGGATAGGATAGGATAGAGGATAGGATAGGATAGAGGATAGGATAGGATAGAGGATAGGATAGGATAGAGGATTGGATAGAGGATAGGATAGGATAGAGGATTGGATAGGATAGATGATAGGATAGGATAGATGATAGGATAGGATAGAGGATAGGATAGGATAGAGGATTGGATAGATAGAGGATAGGATAGGATAGATGATAGGGATAGGATAGAGGATAGGATAGACGATAGGATAGGATAGAGGATAGGATAGGATAGAGGATAGGATAGGATAGAGGATAGGTAGGATAGAGGATAGGATAGGACAGAGGATAGGATTGGGGATTTGATAGGATAGAGGATAGGATAGGATAGAGGATAGGATAGGATAGAGGATAGGATAGGATAGAGGATAGGATAGGGGATTTGGATAGGATAGAGGATAGGATAGGATAGAGGATAGGATAGGATAGAGGATAGGATAGGATAGAGGATAGGATAGACGATAGGATAGGATAGAGGATAGGATAGGATAGAGGATAGGATAGGATAGAGGACAGGATAGGATAGAGGATTGGATAGGATAGAGGATAAGATAGGATAGAGGATAGGATAGGACAGAGGATAGGATAGGGGATTGATAGGATAGAGGATAGGATAGGATAGAGGATAGGATAGGATAGAGGATAGGACAGGATGGAGGATAGGATAGGATAGAGGATAGGATAGACGATAGGATAGGATAGAGGATAGGATAGGATAGAGGGATAGGATAGGATAGAGGATAGGATAGGATTAGAGGATTAGGAATAGGATAGAGGATAGGATAGGATAGAGGATAGGATAGGATAGAGGATAGGATAGGATTAGAGGATAGGATAGGATAGAGGATAGGATAGGATAGAGGATAGGTTAGGATAGAGGATAGGATTAGGATAGAGGATAGGATAGGATAGAGGATAGGATAGGAGGATGGATAGGATAGAGGATAGGATAGGGATAGAGGATAGGATAGGATAGAGGATAGGATAGGATAGAGGATAGGATAGGATAGAGGATAGGATAGGAGGATAGATAGGATAGAGGATAGGATAGGATTAGAGGATAGGATAGGATAGAGGATAGGATAGGATAGAGGATAGGATAGGGATAGGATAGGATAGAGAGATAGGATAGGATAGAGGATAGGATAGGATAGAGGATAGGATAGGATAGAGGATAGGATAGGATAGAGGATAGGATAGGATAGAGATAGGATAGGATAGAGGATAGGATAGGATAGAGGATAGGATAGGATAGAGGATAGGATAGATAGAGGATAGGATAGGATAGAGGATAGGATAGAGATAGAGGATAGGATAGGATAGAGGATAGGATAGGATAGGAAGGATAGGATAGGATAGAGGATAGGATAGGAGGATTTGATAGGATAGAGGAATAGGATAGGATAGATAGATAGGATAGGATAGAGGATAGGATAGGATAGAGGATAGGATAGAAGATAGGATAGGATAGAGGATAGGATAGGATAGAGGATAGGATAGGATAGAGGATAGGATAGGATAGAGGATAGGATAGGATAGAGGAAGGATAGGATAGAGGATAGTGATAGGATAGGATAGAGGATAGGATAGGATAGGATGGATAGGATAGGATAGAGAGATAGGATAGGGATTGATAGGAAGAGATAGGATAGGATAGAGGATAGATAGACGATAGGGATAGGATTGAGGATAGATGATAGGATAGGATAGAGGATAGGATCGGATAGAGGATTGGATAGGATAGGATAGAGGATAGGATAGGGATTTGATAGGATAGAGATAGGATAG